>NW_026252388.1:0-152806 GCF_025094135.1 Mucor mucedo | reverse complement strand
AAATTCTTAATTCTACTGGACAACGCCTCGTGGAAAACATGAAGACCTTCATTCCACTGGAGAACTTTACCATGCAGAACGTCTCCAATAATCTTATTGCCAGCAATTACCGCAATCAATATGGAGTTTCTATTAACAATCTCCCCATTTTCATGATGGGCGAACGTGTAGAAAGAACAAGAACAGTAATTAGTGCCGATGGTAGACGTGAATCGCGTCGATACCACTTTTGGAGATTGGAACACCCATTCCTCAATGACAATGACGAAAACCAGTCAGTAGTTATCGCGCCAACTACGGTATGGGTAAGCGTGCTTTTGAGCATTTGGTGAACGAGCTTTCGGCACACGAAGATTCAATCTTGTCGCTCCCAATACTACTCCGATTTATAACCAAGTCGCAACGGCTTTATTTCGGTTGGCTAATTGCCATATCGGATATCGTCAAGCGTATATGCATTTGGGTGTTTCATCAGGTTTATTATACCAACTTCACCACAAGAACACTCAAAGCAATTAAGGATCAACTTGGTCATTTATTGACATGCCCATCAGACCCTATCAGAGCCAATGCCATTGCTGTCGGTTTTGGGAGTAGCACTGGGGATTGATTGAATGATGTGATTAGTGCTGTGGATGGTAAGAACTTTATCATTCACCAACCTTCCCCTCCAACCGTGGGTGCTATGTTCAGGGATAGAATGAACAACTATTCCGTGAAGCTTACTGCCGTATGTGGTTCTGCATTACGATTCAGGTATATCAAAGTGGGTGACTCAGTATTGTAGTATAATGATCTACGATGAAACAATATAAAAGCTAACACAACATATTTACTTCAGGAAGAACGCATGATGCTGCCGCTTTTCGATCAAGTGATGTAGAGTGAAATTCTTCGCCACCCAGACATTCACTTTCCTGACAACACGTTTATGATTGGTGACTCTGCCTATCCTTTGAGACCCAACTTGATCACACCATTTCCTGAGAGTCAATGCGTGTTAGACAGTCGCAAGCGTACATTCAATCGTTTACATTCATCTACAAGAATGGCGATCGAAAGAGCCTTTGGTGTTGGTGGCTCGTTGGAGATTTACTGGCAAGTACATTTACATGTTGGACCATTGAAGATCAACGAGATGATTACCGGATGTTGTATTTTACACAATATGTGTATCGACCTTGGTGATACCGGGTTTACCGACCTTGTTCACCTTCAAGATCATAATGCAGCTGTTCGAAGATGAAGACTCACCTGATGTAGGCGGTAGTAGCAGAAGGATTACCATTTTTGAGGGATTGATGAGACGTAGAACTAGACGTGGGGCGGCTAGAGGGGTTGAAGAGCAACTAGAAGTAGAAGTAGAAGAAGAACTAGACTTAGAAATAGAAATAATAATATAAACTTTTTGTTTATCCAATTTTATTTAAATTATTTTATCTGTAGAAGGATTGGAGAAGGGGGATTGTTGTTGCTGGTGGTAGTGGTAGGTGTGGGAGCACGAGTGGCATTGTGTTTTGAGCAATTGAAGCAGCAAAGAAATCTACCATTCGGGACATGGACAAAGTAGCCTCTCTTACCAACTCAGTATTTTGTCGTCTGTAATCGTTGTTATGATCCAGTTGATTTCGTCGGTATGCATCTTCTTCAACCATACGAACAATATCTGCCTCTCGTTCAGCAGCAATACGTGCACGATCGGTATTCCTTTCTTTAATTATACCAGCACGATCAGCTGCTCTCTCAGCCCGGCGTGAGCTTCCATTTGGTCCATATGGTTTGGCATAAACCACATTGACACACTTACATTACGTGGACGTCTTGCATTTACCTGAGGAACGACATCCTCATCCTCATCCTTTCATTATCATTATCGACTTCTGAATGACCACGACTTCTACACACCAGGTGTAAACTTTAAAATTTCAAGACCATTTTTTTCCCAAAAAAAAAATAAAAATAGATATGAAAATTGTTTCCTTTTTGGTTTTGTGGTTTTGTTTACGTTTCCTTGCTGTACAAACAAAACAATAAAATACAAATACAAAATACGAAAATAGTTTTTTTTAAAATTGCCTTAAAAAGCGAAATTTATTTATATAAAAAATTGGCCCACAAAATCAGAAACCGGCAAAAAGCGCCTGTTTGCCCCTCGGGGCTACGCAGGCCGACCAGGCAGGCTATTCAGCCTTGACAGACAGGGCAGACCACGTAGCCCAGACAGGCCACGTATGACACGTATAGCAGACAGTGAATTCAAGCTAGAAAACCCACGCAAAACTGATTCTGTTTGAGCTGAAGCTACGGAAAAAGGTATTAATGTGATATTCAAGTGTCTGTGGTAGATGTTGTACTTACATTTTATCCGTGCTTAAGCAGTATCACGAGCTAATTTATAAAGTGAATAATGTGTTTAGTAAAAGGATAATGATTAATGTTAAATTATAGTACCTTGTATGAAGCTTTACGCGATATATCTATTGACAAATGAAACGCGTTATGTATTAGTTTAGGATGTAAAATAATCACCAAGATATTACTTACGGTATTTCAAAGAGAAAGAGCCTCTAAAAAATAAAAAGGCGTTGTTAGTGTAATATTATTACAGGGACACAGTAAGAATAAAGTATACCTTTATAGATACACATCTTGAAAGTAAAAGGGGATAGAAGATTATATTATCGCATAAGTCATGAAATAGCTACCTTTTTCGCGTTTGACTTTGATTAAATTGACTGTGAGAAAATATAGTAGAATGCCTTATGATAGTATTGTTAAGACAGATGTTCTATGACATACCATTGTTCATAAGCATCATAATATTACAAGCAATAATCACGCGTTTGTGAAGACACGCCACGGTTAAAAAAAATACGTAAGAGAAAGAAAAGCGACCTAAGAAAGTTGGGTTGCGTGACAAAATATCGTTCCGCAATGACGTTTGTAAATTATTGCACCAATCAAATTGACAGCTTATGTCCGCATAAGCTAAGCATTAAACACATTTTTTGATCTGAACGATATATAAAACAAACAATCCCCAGAGTGCACTTTATCAAAATTCTTTATTTTATTATAAACAACTTACTTTAATTTTAAAACACTATGAAAAAAAACCTGGAACAAATAAGTTCCGTGCAAAACCTGCTTTACCGCCTCAGGAGCAAACGTGTGTGTTATGTAAATACAGTACAATTAATCGACACTCTTTTAAAGTGCATCAAAGATCAGGACACCACTTAGAACTTCTGGAGGCGATTCAGTCCAATCAAGGATCACTACCTGCCAATGACATCCAACAACAGTAAGTGAGCGTCTTCATCAATTTAAAAATAGTCAGTTTGTACTTATCATTATTATTTTTAGGAATACCTCTGACGAACAACCTACTATCCCGCTAAGCGAATCTCGTAGTTCTGATATGGAGTCCATTGAAAGGTAAAGTTATTTAAGGCTGTTAAATATATTCAAATTACTTACATCAATATACATTAGACCAATCCAACCTGAACGCACTGCCGAACCATTGTCTGAACCTGCAAATGAATTTGATGAAAATCATATGATGATTATGATGGTGACGGTGATGATGGGCGTGATGATGGTGAAGAAGAATTCGATGGTGGTAATGCCTTTGACCATTTCAACAATGATTTTAACAACGGAGGGGAATCTGATGATGATAGCGATCTAATGAACCTCCCGTTCCTGTTAACGACGTCAACAACGGCTCTAATGGTGATGGTGGTGATGATGGTATGATGAATATCTTGATTTGAGTGGTGATGTCAACGACAATCCAGCATATCCTTTCAAAAATGAATACATAATGCATGCCCTTCTTTTCTTCAAGTCTGGTAGCTTTAAGTATTCAGAAGTCCAAATCAAATCAGTTCTTGATTTTGGTAAATATATGGCTGAAATTGCAATCAAAGAGTACAGAGCTCAACTAGCTTTGGATCCTTCTGATGTTATTTATGATTTCCGTGGTATCCCACTCCCCACAGCGTTTCCAGATTTCACAAATCCAAGAAAAGTTGTATACCTTGTTTTCCTCATGCTCCCCATTGTGCGAAAGATGATAACGGCGGACTTCTTGTCGAACCTACTGAACCTGCCACATCAACTAGCACATCTGGTACTGCTACAGCAGCTGACGCCTCTGCTCCTGCTCCTGCCTCTACCTCTGCTCCTGCCTCTACCTCTGCTCCTGCCTACCTCTGCTCTGCCAATACCTCTGCTCCTGCCACTGATCCTGCTGCAACAAATACAACTGCTTCTGCACCCGCTGTTCCTGTTGTTGTCGCATCAAAGCCTGACTTGTTTCAATGATGTATCTGAACACTTGCGACTTCTCGTAGGTAATCCCTGTATGTCTGGTTTCCTGTCAGATCTTCCTGATCGAACACCTAACCAACGAATCAAGCTAAGTCAAGGTGAAAAGTGGAATTGTGATAGATTGTTTGAGCATCCCATGATAATTACTGGTCCAAATCTTCAACTCTGGGTATCGGATAAGTCTCTTTGCTGTCTGAGAGCAATATTCCTCTTCGTGATCGCCATTATTTTAAAGTGGCCAAGATATTCCAAATATCAAAAGTTGTGAACGTTGATTTGTATCCAATTAAACCGATAATAATCTTGAAATGTGCTGTTTATACGACATCCTTCTCCACTGTCCCATAACCGACCTTGACATCAATAATGTCTTTCGTGCCGAACATGAATCCTTCGATGCATTTACCAGCTTACAACAAATAAATGGTGACGATTATCTTTGTTCTAGAGATGTTGTTGCTAATACTCGATTGATTCGCGCTCATCATGACATGATTGATACTGGTAATAAGTACAAGCGTCCACTGCCCATTAGATCACGTATAAGAAGCATAAATCCCAATTCGCCAAACTACCAGGTCGTTAGAGTAATTCCGTACAACCTTTTCTCTGATGATACCAGTGGTAATTCCACATCAAAATGGAATTGTTTCGATTCGTGGTCGATGAATCCTGCCGCTGTTCCTCTTAGTGTTGCCAATCATTATTTGAATCAATTTTTTATGTGGATCAAATCGCCATACTGCTATGGAACAGTTGCCTTCCCTTGTCCCCGATTTAAAGAAACTGGAAACTGGTCTGCCGATGTTTGATGCTATTCTCAAGGAAGAAGTCTTTGTTGTTGCTCCTCTTTTGTTTATCAAGGCTGACAATCCTCGTCATGCCGAGGTTTCTTGTTTGAAAGCTTCAACAGCTACTTATCCGTGTAGAAAATGCTTCTGGTGTCGACATGCTGATGCTTTTGATCCTAATAGAATTACCACGGCCGAAGAACACATGTCAGTTCCAAGAGAAAAAGGTCACTGGATGAGTTTATTTCCAAGCGATGACTCGGATAGTACTGATTTCTCGATACGTGTTCGTAACAGACAGGGTGATTATATCATGGTCGAAAACTTGATGGACCTCGGCTTCAAGGAAACTGCTGGCAAAAGGCTTTTGACGTTGTCTTCTTGGGATCCTAGCAAGGATACACCGGTAGAAATTCTGCATGGCCTATGTCTCGGTTTAATCAAATACACGTTCAACAAAGCTGCTGATTGCTTTTTCAACAAGAAGCAGGTTGATCGCATTAGTATTTTGTGTGCAAAGTATGGGTCTAAGGCTTTTACCAATTTGTCGACGCATCTCAAAGGATACAAAAGCTTTCTTGGAAGAGACTTCAAACTTATGATTCAGATGCTCCCAATTGTTCTCAGAGTTGCTCGTGACCACATTGATTTCCTCAACCTTCGTAATGATCAATTCCACCGAATGGATAACGTTATTAGTACTTTTGACAAGCTTGGTGAGCTTTGCTCATTGTGTTATAACTGTGAAATACATACCAACTTTTCTGCCTATCTCGATTTATTGCGTCAATCCGTTGATGATACTGTTATTGCTCTGGATAACCTTGATCGTACCGTTGTTCCCAGTAACCGACGTACTCGTGGAGAGCCAGCAACAGCAACGACAACTGCATCAGTGCCCAGTCAAACTACTTCTGAAGAGATCTATGGTCTTTCTGGTGAACAATCTAATGGTGCTACGATTCCATACGCCAAAACTGGTGGTCCATTGTGTAATCGTTTAAAGACTCATTTGATAGTCCATTTGGTAGAGGATTGTCTTCGATTTGCTTCTCCTGTGCTTCTCGCAACTGAAAAGAACGAGCAATTCAACAAACACATTAGGGCAATTGTCATGAAGACCAACAAACAAAACCCTTCTCGTGATTTGGCTCTTATTAACGGTCGTGAGGTAATGCTGAGAAGTATTGCGATGGGTCTTGTTTGGGATAACGGTATGAAAACTCGTGGTAGTCTGGTCAAAGCGTGGTTCGATAGGTACAGTGAGGACATGTACTATTCTGCTAATCGGGAATTCGGCAGTACTGAATATATTGCTGGAAAGAAGATTGCTTTAAATGACGGCTATTCTCGATGTTGACTTGGATTCTCTTGGGGCGTCGTCTGCTTGGAAAGGTGGTAAAACTTCGCGGCGATCAGGCTATTGTTGAGGTGTATGAACTTGTTCCCAGGCCAGCCTTCGTGATTCACGATGACAGTAGCCTCATTTCTGTCTATCAAGCTGACGAAGGTGGTAATCTCCTCACCAAGAAAACTGAAGAAATCTTGGACTTGCTGAAGTATAAACTGACTGTGGTGGAATTACTTGACATGTCTCAGGAAACTGAGATTGACACTGTCAATATTCTCTTATCAACAAGTGCAAGTTCGGTACTTTCTGGTGGCTCCATAACACTAATCGTTATTTCAAAATTTTAGAAAATGAAAGAAACTAATCATTTTGTTTTTTTTTACATGTCATTTTTTCAAAAAAAAAATCTCTTCCATTTTGTTATCCAATAAAAATGCTTAGCTGCACGAATCGCTATCCTGACCCCCATAAAAGACGCTAAAGTAGTTTTCAAGGTGCACAAAACCTTCATTCAGTTGTTTATTTCATAACATCTGGCCTTCAATCACGTATTTTGTTTTTTCGCCCAATCGCAAAGTTTTATTTTTTTAAAAAAAAATTCTGACACGGGAATTTACTTTTGGTGCAGAATTTAAGAAATATTTAAAGTTTTCAACTGGTTGTGTAGTGGCATAATCACCACGGTTGTCCACAGTTTCTCGGGAATGGGAGCTGTATGTAACAGGCGGGTTTGTAGTTGGCATTGGTATTGTTGCCTGCTCCATCAAATCATGAAACTCCCAGTGTTGAGGAGGTGCACTACCAGTAGAATTAGCATCGTCTCGTCTGCTTCGATACTTAGCATGAAGAGCATGCCATTTAGTGGTCATGGCACAGATGTCTCTTCGGCCATTGACGGCTGCGTTGTCATTGAAGGCTTTTTCTGTCTTTTGGATTAAAGCTCCTTTGCCTCACTTGAGCTAGTCACACCCGCTTCAACAAGATACGCAGGAAAAATTTCAATCAATACATGTGTGCTTGGTGAATCCCAGTTAAGGTTGGTGTTAGGCTCTGGTACGGAATCGGCAGCAGAAACTGGATCAGCAGCAGGAGGAGGAGCTTGCTCGGTAGCAGGAACAGGACCAGCAGAAGGAACAGGACCAGCAGAAGGAACATGTTCGGAAGATGGTGCAGGTACAGAAGAAGGGGTAGGTACAGGTACGTCAGTGGGAATCTGTGCAGCAAACGGAGGGTTTACTCTGGGTCGGCCTCTTACCACAGGAGGGTTTGGGCGTTGGCCATTGATGAAGTCAGCACTTGAATAATTTTGGAAACTCATATCCGTAAAATAAAATAGAGATGGTAAAAAAAAAGTAAATCGATCAAAATAAAAGGCTCTTATTGAAAAATAAAACAACATTCGTGATTTCAGTAATCGGATTTGGACATTAAATAATCTGATAGAAGGTTTTTGGGGCCTGCAGATTTTAATTCTTCGTTTGGACAATTCGGATTTTTTAGCACTGAAAATATTCAATGTTGTTATTAATCGTCCATATATTATTAAAATTTTAAAAGATTCTATTTGGAAAAACTGTAACCTTTCACAAAAAAAAAAAAAAATTAATGTCCTTAATCGGGATCTTTAAAAAATAGTTTGATGTGCTTGCGAGGGCCCTTAAGCTATTAAAACTATTTGCACATCTTTATAAATTGTTTTCCACTTTTAAGAAATATATTTTTATCCTTGTCTTGTAGTTCCTTTTTTCTAACAGCTTTCGGCTTCAGACGAAATTAATTTTTTTTGTTTCTATAAATTTTGTTAGCGGCGTAAGAAACGGTTGTTTAGCAATCTGTAGAATGTACGATGTTTAAAAATGTGTCAGAAAAATAATATTTGTTGATATTGTTATTTTCTTGGTTTAATAGTGAGGAATTATCTTTAATACCTCATCCATTAATTTTCCCTTTGCTGGATACGTATTTCAAGTGTATTTCACTTCTTTCGATGGTCTAGAAATTTAGGATTGACGGCTTTTGGGGTTTCTATCATGTTACCACTAACTTTTTGAACTCATGATTACCCTTTCAAATATTTGAACATATACTTGGAATACACAGCGGCAAATTTGTATCGTACTCCTTACTAAATGTTATGTTTTAAGGTAAAGTAAAATTATAAAAAGACTACCTGAGTAGTTTGAGACTGTCTATAAGATTGTCTTTTAATAATAAACGAAATGTACCAGTATTTATATAAAAGACTGTCGGCTGTGTTCATGTCTCAAGCGCTGTCTTGAAGTTGTCCTAGATCAACCAAAAATGTATACGATTATTACATAGTACTACTTTAGTCTTGTTCTAATAAATGTGAAGTTTTTTTAAATCTCCTTGCTTTAAACAATATTTTAATTATTTCTCGGACGTACTAAATTGGACTTGCGCTGTAATATCCTTATAGTTCTTACTATGACATTTATTGTAAAGCTTATATCACAAATGCTATTAGCATGGATAAACCTTTGTCAGCTCTAATATGGCTATATTCTTGCTAGGTCACCACACACTCCTCGGGTATTGTAGTCATGTCTATTTAATTCTATTTCTGTATTCAAGATCTTATCTGTTTTTTCTTTTTTTTTTTGAATTAAACTTTTTCTACTCTCATCCATTTTATATATGTTAATACTAATTGATATAATGCCTGTTTCTTTGGTCCTCACCTTAATAATTATTCTGTTCCGCTCTTGCCCCGCTCCACTCCTCACCGGCCCACTAATTTGAACAAGTCGTCTTGATTAATTCTGTTTATAGCTCCGTTAATTACACCATTACTTAAAGCAGTCTCCAAAGCAATGATACGATTAGAGCAGCATTGGACGAAATAAAAATGTGATAGACTAAAAAATGTGTGACATGTTTGGGATAAAAAATATTCCAGTAAAGGTTATAAAAAAGAAGAGTTTAATATCTTATAAGAGTGATAATAGCTTATACATTTTTTATGAAGCGCTTTTAACCAGATCAATAACTTAATAATAACAAAAGACAGAAAATAGAAAATGTTCCCAAAGTGTCCCTATGATATGAGTATGTGATGTCGTTACAAAATACAATAACCTCAAACAGTTAGGATAGTTTAGAGGTCACTGTATATATATTTTTGAAATACAACGCACGTTTAAGGACGTTCCGATATGATTTGCGACTTATCTTATATGTGAAATTAACTAAGATAATTCCCATACAAGCTTAGAATGCTTGAACCATTTTTGAACCGTTTCCAATTACTTATAATCTATTTAGGTTGTTATTTAAACGTAATCAGTGAACCCGTAAGTGTCGGATCAGTATTGATAACTACCAGAATTACCTGAAGTATCGCATAACAACGGATAGCGGACCGGATTACCCTGAATTCAACGGATTTTGAGGGATAACGGACCGGAGTACCCTAAAGTCAACGGATTGGCAGGGATAACGGACCGGAGTACCCTGAAATCAACGGATTTTGAGGGATAACGGACCAGAGTACTCAAACCTATTGGATCTTGACGGATAACGGACTAGAATTCTCAGATTTGTAAGATTTAGGCTGCTGACATGAAACAAAATATATTGAGATCTTAAATAGGAGATGTACTAATACAGACAAGCTCCGTTTTTTTTTTAAAAAATGTTTTTTTATCAATATTTTTTTCCTAAATTGAATTCTGTCAAAAATAATGTTGTCATATTTTTTTATTATTAATCTATTATTAATATACCGCTTAAAAATGACAAATTTGTGGGCTTGGAATGTGAAGCCTCCAGAAATAAACGGTCCTAAAATGGACTACTAAAATGCCAAAATACAAAATAAAATTTTTATTACTGTTTCCTTACACAACCAAGTGTAAGCTTTAAAATTTCAAGACCATTTTTTTCCCAAAAAAAAAAGTAAAAATAGATATGAAAAGTGTTTCCTTTTTGGTTTTGGGGTTTTGTTTACGTTTCCTTGCTGTACAAATAAAACAATAAAATACAAATACAAAACACGAAAATAGTTTTTTTTTAAAATTGCCTTAAAAAGCGAAATTTATTTATATAAAAAATTGGCCCACAAAATCAGAAACCGGCAGAAAGCGCCTGTTTCCCATCGGGGCTACGCAGGCCGACCAGGCAGGCTATTCAGCCTTGACAGACAGGGCAGACCACGTAGCCCAGACAGGCCACGTATGACACGTATAGCAGACAGTGAATTCAAGCTAGAAAACCCACGCAAAACTGATTATGTTTGAGCTGAAGCTACGGAAAAAGGTATTAATGTGATATTCAAGTGTCTGTGGTAGATGTTGTACTTACATTTTATCCGTGCTTAAGCAGTATCACGAGCTAATTTATAAAGTGAATAATGTGTTTAGTAAAACGGATAATGATTAACATTAAAATTATAGTACCTTGTACGAAGCTTTACGCTATATATCTTATGACAAATGAAACGCGTTATGTATTAGTTTAGGATGTGAAATAATCACCAAGATATTAATTACGGTATTTCAAAGAGAAAAGAGACTGTAAAAAAATAAAAAGGCGTTTGTTAATGATATATTATTACAGGGAAGCACAGTACAGAATAAAGTATACCTTTATAGATACACATCCTGAAAGTAAAAGGGGATAGAAGATTATATTATTGCATAAGTCCTGAAATAGCTACCTTTTTCGCGTTTGACTTTGATTAAATTGACTGTGAGAGAAGAATTAGTAGAATACCTTATGATAGTATTGTTAAGACATATGTTCTATGACATACTGTCATGAACTCATTTCATCATGTCCTAGATCATGCCTTGATTTTAAACCCTTGTGAAACCTTGTCCTAAAATCTAATATCAGTATACCTTGTCCGCTACCAAACTCCCTGTAAAACCTTGTACCCAAAATAATATCAGTATACCTTGTCCGCTACCAAACTCCCTGTAAAACCTTGTACCCAAAATCATATCTGTATATCTTGCCCGCTTCCTGAATTCCTTGTAAAACCTACCACCAATCTGTATTCCAATATATTTCCCGCCTCTTGTCTGACTCAACCTTAGTAAACCTTTTTCCGATCATCTATTACTTCATATCCCAATCCAGTTTTCCCGCCCGTGTCAAATCAGAGATATTCCCCGAACCATCTAATTATTCAATGTCAACTAAATCCAGCCTGCTATTACTCGTCGAATCTCAATTACTCATCCTTGTCAAATAATCTGCTCATGATATCTGTTCCGTAAAGTCCCTTGTTAATCTATAATTTAAACCCATCGTAACTTTCCCCATGTATAAGAAATAGTATAAATAGATGCTAGTTATTTATTAGAAAAACGTTATTCTGCATCTTAGTCCTAACCCCTCCCCCTTCTCTGAAATAAACTTCTTTATTTATCATTTTTACTCTGACTCTCGTGTCACCAAGTAGTCTTCTTTCTGTTCTTGTTCTGTTTCTGACACATACCATTGTTCATAAGCATCATAATATTACAAGCAATAATCACGCGTTTGTGAAGACACGCCACGGTTAAAAACAAATACGTAAGAGAAAGAAAAGCGACCTAAGAAAGTTGGGTTGCGTGACAAAATATCGTTCCGCAATGACGTTTGTAAATTATTGCACCAATCAAATTGACAGCTTATGTCCGGATAAGCTAAGCATTAAAAACATTTTTTGATCTGAACGATATATAAACCAAACACAATCCCCTGAGTGCACTTTATCAAAATTCTTTATTTTATTATAAACAACTTACTTTAATTTTAAAGCACTATGAAAAAAACACCTGGAACAAATAGGTTCCGTGCAAAACCTGCTTTACAGCCTCAGGAGCAAACGTGTGTGTTATGTAAATACAGTACAATTAATCGACACTCTTTTAAAGTGCATCAAAGATCAGGACACCACTTAGAACTTCTGGAGGCGATTCAGTCCAATCAAGGATCACTACCTGCCAATGACATCCAACAACAGTAAGTGAGCGTCTTCATCAATTTAAAAATAGTCAGTTTGTACTTATCATTATTATTTTTAGGAATACCTCTGACGAACAACCTACTATCCCGCTAAGCGAATCTCGTAGTTCTGATATGGAGTCCATTGAAAGGTAAAGTTATTTAAGGCTGTTAAATATATTCAAATTACTTACATCAATATACATTAGACCAATCCAACCTGAACGCACTGCCGAACCATTGTCTGAACCTGCAAATAAATTTGACGAAAATCAATATGATGATTATGATGGTGACGGTGATGATGATGGGCGTGATGATGGTGAAGAAGAATTCGATGGTGGTAATGCCTTTGACCATTTCAACAATGATTTTAACAACGGAGGGGAATCTGATGATGATAGCGAATCTAATGAACCTCCCGTTCCTGTTAACGACGTCAACAACGGCTCTAATGGTGATGGTGGTGATGGTGGTGATGGTGGTGATGGTGGTGATGGTGGTAATGATGAATATCTTGATTTGAGTGGTGATGTCAACGATAATCCAGCATATCCTTTCAAAAATGAATACATATTGCATGCCCTTCTTTTCTTCAAGTCTGGTAGCTTTGAGTATTCAGAAGTCCAAATCAAATCAGTTCTTGATTTTGGTAAATATATGGCTGAAATTGCAATCAAAGAGTACAGAGCTCAACTAGCTTTGGATCCTTCTGATGTTATTTATGATTTCCGTGGTTATCCCACTCCCCACAGCGTTTCCAGATTTCACAAATCCAAGAAAAGTTGTATACCTTGTTTTCCTCATGCTCCCCATTGTGCGAAAGATGATAACGGCGGACTTCTTGTCGAACCTACTGAACCTGCCACATCAACTAGCACATCTGGTACTGCTACAGCCGCTGACGCCTCTGCTCCTGCTCCTGCCTCTACCTCTGCTCCTGCCTCTACCTCTGCTCCAGCCAATACCTCTGCTCCTTCCACTGTTCCTGCTGCAACAACAGATACAACTGCTTCTGTAACGTGCGATCGGACTTAAATGTTCCAAACCTTAATTTCATTTCAATATTTTTATTTTCGAAATCGTGACATGGTGCCTTTTTTTTTTTTTGAAATGTCTGAAGGTAGGCTTGTACATGCCAAGATCCTTGAAAATAGAAGCTCTTTAAACTCAGTCAAAAATAAAGGAAGAAAGAAAAGTTTATTAAATGTTTTCATCAAAAGTTACCTTTCGATGTGAAAGGTAACTTTTGGTTACAAATTTGTAAACATCACCAGCCACCTCTCTACCGTCGTCACACTTGCTGTAGGCATCAATATAATTCATGCATCGCTGAAAATACCGTTTGATTTTGGCGACATCTCCAGCCTTGTTCAAAAACCCGGGAATTTTGGCCTCAAGTGATTTGAATGTGTAATCACAATGAAGACGAGCCTCTCTTTTAGCTCCACCCCAATACATCTCAATCCAATTACATTCACAATGGTACTTGGGGTAGAGTTCAAAGATGTGACCCGCCTTCTCCACTGTTTCTTGAAGCGCCGTTTTTTGGGCAAGAAAATCTGGACGACTGGCTAAAAAATGCCTAGCACAGCACATAGATTTTCTGCCCGGGAAAGGATTCTTGCAATCCACCTTCCAATCCTTCCCCTCTAAATCAGCACCGAACCATTGCTTTCTTTCAGCAAGAATATTGCGAATACCTGATTAAAAAATAAATAAATTATCTCCTAGCTTTATAACATAATCAATTATTTACCTTTAAAGTACCTTGCTTTACGAGTAATTGTTTTCCCCTTTCTGTCTCTAAGGGTACTCACCTTCTCAAAAAAAAAGTCCTGCTGTAAAACCTCTCCGCTAGTCAATGTAACTGTCGTAGGACGAAACTGAAATTTTTCAGTTACTGGCCATATCTTCTCCTTCAATGTCATTCTTGAGGCAACCAGAGCATCCTCAGCAAATGCGGAATGGTTTGAGCTGTTGTCAAACAAAAATACACCAACGCAATTGGGATGGATCAGCTCAAAAAGCTCAATTGCGTCATCTTTGAGTTGCTCGACCATGTGTTTATAGGTCCACCAACCTTCTCTATCACCACCGGCCTTAAAGTACCTTCTTGAGGTCCAAGCGCCACTCTTCATCGTTCCATGACAAGGGCACTGGAACTCACTGATCATGATGGAAGATCCAGGCCCATTTTTACGAATGTAGTTTTCGTCGCTAGTAAGCCAGAAGTCGCTTTTTCCATCGTTTGCATAAAAAGTGCTTTCATCGTGGGTTACAAAAACATTCTTCTTTTCACCATCTTTCAAAACAGGTTCCAATACCTCTTCTTGGTTGTCACCTTGGTAAAATTCAGAACGCTCCATGTATTTTAACATGCGTTTACTCCAAGCTTGTCTATATTCGACGACATCAGGTCTCTCGTGACCATCGAAAAAAATAGCCTTTTTGTTTTTACGGTAAGAATAGCCCCATTCGTAAAGATACCTGGCCACCGTAGTTTTACCAACGCTTCCAGTAACACCGAGAGTGGCAGGAATAACGTCCTCGTCGATAAATTTTTTAATATTATCTACTGTTCTGTAATTGGCAGTAGTCTTCTTGATCATATCCAAAACCTTGGTCTTAACGTCGTTATCAGCTAAGAAAGAGACACGTTTAGCATGAACACCTTGACTATGGTTGGACAAGACTTAATTTTCAAGGTATTCATTTGCCCACTTGATAATTGCTTTATGTCTGTAAAATTTGGAGCAATTGGGCCAAAGAGAATTTGCTGATTTCTTAGCTGCCTCGTGTTTTTTCAAACCTTCCAATCGGTTTTGAAAGTATTGCTGAACAGACACATAGCGGATATGATTGTATGAATCCACGTTACTACCATCGAGCGTTTTGTTCATTACTGGCTTAGCAATAATTGGCATATTCTTGAACAAAACTCTAATTTTTTCAAGCTCTTTCTTGGTATGAGCCACGTACTCTTCTTTTTCTTCAGCGCGGGCGTCGTAAGAAATAGTGACACCAAAATTCAAAATAGTATTAGCAGGTTCGACAGTCTTTGCTTGCTTTTTTTTTCTCCAAATGGTTACTGCTGAAGTCTTATTGTAATGACCATTTCTAGGTCTTTTGGAAGATGATCCATCATCGAAAAGTGCTTCATTGATGTTTTTTGGTGTGGCAATACGCTCCGTATGATTGAGAAGGTCGTTGGTATCCTCTTCCCAGACAATCCAATCTTCTTCGACAGTTTCAGCTGTTTGTTCCATAATTTTACCAGTTGTATCTCTTAATCTATTGCGATTTGCTAAAGTTCTTTTACTAGGTGCAGGCATTTTGATGTAGTATGTAGTACAATAAAATAAAAAAGGTTTTTTTCTGGTCAAGAAATTTAAACGCGAGTTTTGCCGAGTCGCAGTATAAATAATATCAAATCCCTGTTTTACATCATGTTCGAAATGTTAGTATATGACATAAAAAGCTGCTTGAAGTCTCCCCAAATAATGTTAATATATGCTTTAACAACATTTCACAAGTTTTATTTTTTTGATATCTTTATTTTTGGAGCTTCTGAAGGCTCTGCAATGATTGATAACCATAGACGTCTCATAATTTGTCCAATGATGATTGATTTTGAGTTTAAAATAGACGGATAACAAGAATGTCACTTTTTTACGAACAACGTATAATAAGAATGTTTGAAGAACCCCAAATAATATTAATGTATGTTATATTAGTATGCATCTACTTTGGGTTTTTTGATCCGATAATTTTTCGAGCTTCTGAAGATCATTCAAGACTGACATTCAGGCCTGGTTTTGTTTACCCAGGGAAAAAATTAAGACTACGCCTCTCTTATAAATACCGAAAAAGTAACAATGCATTTGCAATCAAATTGAAAAGGAAAGTAGTAATCCAATTCCCCAAATATCGTTCCTAAACATATAAATATTATTGACCTTCTTTCCGTTTTCAAATATATTTATTTTTGGGCCTTCTGAACGTCTTTGAATATCTTTTCGAAATTAATCCGATTGTTATGACTAAAGCCGGAAATTCAAAAGAATTTGACAGAAAATACTAGAAACTTAGTAACTGTAGGCGCTATATTATTCGTTGTTGTATGTTACACTAACTGGGATCGGTATTTAAATTATTAACACACATAGACCATATTCTTTCAATATTTCCCTCCTACAGCCAGGTCCCAGCCAAAAAATTTAAAAACCGACCAACTTTGAGAGTCTTCAGACGACTCAAAATTAAAGATATCAACTTCGACCTCCCCATTTTTTGTTCATAAACATCTACTTACAATAAATGGGGAGGTCGAAGTTGATATCTTTAATTTTGAGTCGTCTGAAGCTCTTGAAAAAATGTCTAAAATTTTGGAACATTTAAGTCCGATCGCACGTTACCCGCTGTTCCTGTTGTTGTCGCATCAAAGCCTGACTTGTTTCTCAATAATGTATCTGAACACTTGCGACTTCTCGTAGGTAATCCCTGTATGTCTGGTTTCCTGTCAGATCTTCCTGATCGAACACCTAACCAACGAATCAAGCTAAGTCAAGGTGAAAAGTGGAATTGTGATAGATTGTTTGAGCATCCCACGATAATTACTGGTCCAAATCTTCAACTCTGGGTATGGGATATGGTCTCTTTGCTGTCTGAGAGCAATATTCCTCTTCGTCATCGCCAATATTTTAAAGTGGCCAAGATATTCCAAATATCAAAAGTTGTGAACGTTGATTTGTATCCAATTTAACCCGATAATAAGCTTGGAATGTGCTGTCTATACGACATCCTTCTCAACTATCCCATAACCGACCTTGACATCAATAATGTCTTTCGTGCCGAACATGAATCCTTCGATGCATTTACCAGCTTACAACATATAAATGGTGACGATTATCATTGTCCTAGAGATGTTGTTGCTAATACTCGATTGATTCGCGCTCATCATGACATGATTGATACTGGTAATAAGTACAAGCGTCCACTGCCCATTAGATCACGTATAAGAAGCATAAATCCCAATTCGCCAAACTACCAGGTCGTTAGAGTAATTCCGTACAACCTTTTCTCTGATAATACCAGTGGTAATTCCACATCAAAATGGAATTGTTTCGATTCGTGGTCGATGAATCCTGCCGCTGTTCCTCTTAGTGTTGCCAATCATTATTTAAATCAATTTTTTATATATGGATCAAATCGTCGTACTGCTATGGAACAGTTGCCTTCCCTTGTCCCCGATTTGAAGAAACTGTAAACTGGTCTGCCGATGTTTGATGCTATTTTCAAGGAAGAAGTCTTTGTTGTTGCTCCTCTTTTGTTTATCAAGGCTGACAATCCTTGTCATGCCGAGGTTTCTTGTTTGAAAGCTTCAACAGCTACTTATCCGTGCAGAAAATGCTTCTGGTGTCGACATGCTGATACTTTTGATCCTAATAGAATTACCACGGCCGAAGAACACATGTCAGTTCCAAACGATGACTCGGATAGTACGGATTCCTCGATACGTGTTCGTAACAGACAGGGTGATTATATCATGGTCGAAAACTTGATGGACCTCGGCTTCAAGGAAACCTCTGGCAAAAGGATTTTGACGTTGTCTTCTTCGGATCCTAGCAAGGATACATCGGTAGAAATTCTGCATGGCCTATGTCTCGGTTTAATCAAATACACGTTCAACAAAGCGGCTGATTGCTTTTTCAACAAGAAGCAGGTTGATCGCATTAGTTATTTGTGTGCATAGTATGGGTCTAAGGCTTTTACCAATTTGTCGACGCATCTCAAAGGATACAAAAGCTCTCTTGGAAGAGACTTCAAACTTTTGATTCAGATGCTCCCAATTGTTCTCAGAGTTGCTCGTGACCACATTGATTTCCTCAACATTCGTAATGATCAATTCCACCGAGTGGATAACGTTATTAGTACTTTGGACAAGCTTGTTGAGCTTTACTCATTGTGTTATAACTGTGAAATACATACCAACGTTTCTGCCTATCTCGATTTATTGCGTCAATGCGTTAATGATACTGTTATTGCTCTGGATAACCTTGATCGTACCGTTCTTCCCAGTAACCGACGTACTCGTGGAGAGCCAGCAACAGCAACGACAACTGTATCAGTGCCCAGTCAACTACTTTTGAAGAGATCTATGGTCTTTCTGATGAACAATGTAATGGTGCTACGATTCCATACGCCAAAACTGGTGGTCCTTTGTGTAATCGTTTAAAGACTCATTTGATAGTCCATTTGGTAGAGGATTGTCTTCGATTTGCTTCTCCTGTGCTTATCGCAACTGAAAAGAACGAGCAATTTAACAAACGCATTAGGGCAATTGTCATGAAGACCAACAAACAAAACGCTTCTCGTGATTTGGCTCTTATTAACGTCGTGAGGTAAAGCTGAGAAGTATTGCGATGGGTCTTGTTTGGGATAACGATATGAAAACTCGTGGTAGTCTGGTCAAAGCGTTGTTCGATAGGTACAGTGAGGACATGTACTATTCAGCTAATCGGGAATTCGGCAGTACTGAATATATTGCTCGAAAGAAGATTGCTTTGAACATGACGGCTATTCTCGATGTTGACTTGGATTCTCTTGGGGCGCGTCGTCTGCTTGGAAAGGTCGTAAAACGTCGCGGCGATCAGGCTATTGTTGAGGTGCATGAACTTGTTCCCAGGCCAGCCTTCGTGATTCACGATGACAGTAGCCTCATTTCTGTCTATCAAGCTGACGAAGGTGGTAATCTCCACACCAAGAAAACTGAAGAAATCTTGGACTTGCTGAAGTATAAACTGACTGTGGTGGAATTACTTGACATGTCTCAGGAAACTGAGATTGACACTGTCAAGTATTCTCTTATCAACAAGTGCAAGTTAGGTACTTTCTGGTGGCTCCATAACACTAATCGTTATTTCAAAATGTTAGAAAATGAAAGAAACTAATCATTTTGTTTTTTTTACATGTCCTTTTTTCAAAAAAAGTAAAAGTCTCTTCCATTTTGTTATCCAATAAAAATGCTTAGCTGCACGAATCGCTATCCTGACCCCCATAAAAGACGCTAAAGTAGTTTTCAAGGTACACAAAACCATCATACAGTTGTTTATTTTGTAACATCTGGCCTTCGATCACGTATTTTGTTTTTTCGCCCAATCGCAAAGTTTTATTTTTTTTAAAAAAATTCTGACACGGGAATTTACTTTTTGGTGCAGAATTTAAGAAATATTTAAAGTTTTCAACTCGTTGTGTATATACCTATGAAGCGCTGTTAACCGGATCCATAACTTAATAATAACAACAAACAGAAAAATAAAAATGTTTGGAAAGTCTCCCTATGAATCAGTATGTGATGTCATTACACAAAATACGAAAACTTTAAACGATTACGATACTTTGGATGGCGCTGTATTTACGTTTTTGAAATCCAACGCACGTTTAAAGATGTTCTGATAGGATTTGGGACTTACCTTATATGTCAAATTAACTATGATAATCCCATACAAGCTTAGAATGCTTGAACCATTCTTGAACCGTTTCGAATTGTTTATAATCTATTTCGGTTGTTAGTTAAATGTAATCAGCGAACCCGTAAGTGTCGGATCTGTAGTGATAACGTACCAGAATTCCCTAAAGTATCGCATAAAAACGGATAACGGACCGAGTGCCCTGAATTCAACGGATTTAGAGGGATAACGGACCGGAGTACCCTAAAGTCAACGGATTTTGAGGGATAACGGACCGGAGTACGCAAACCTATTGGATCTTGACGGATAACGGACCAGAATTCTCAGATTTTTATGACTTAGGCTGCTCACATCAAACAAGATATATGGAGATCTTAAATAGGAGATGTACTTATAAAATCAAGTTTCGTTTTGGTTTTTTGTTTTTTTAAAAACAAATTTCGTATCAATTTGTTTTTCTAAATTGAATTCTTTCAAAAATAATGTCGCCATAATTTTTTATTAATTCACTGCTTAAAAAAATCTATGGGTTTCGAATGTGAAGCCTCCAGAAATGATCGGTCCTAAAATAAACTACTAAAATGCCAAAAACAAAATAAAATTTTAATTACTGTTTCCTTACGTTAACTTTTCTAAAATGAACAATCAAAACAACAAGAATAACGCTATCAATTTCCAATTTATTTAAGTCACAGATAATGGTGCAGGTTATGGTACCAACCGTCGCATGCTACTACAGTTTGAGAAGAAGAAAAGGTTCCTGTCGTCTTTCCGCATACTGCTCCCGTATCCCTGCTACACCTGCTACTGCCACTGCTAATGCCACTGCTGATGCCACGGATATTCATACCACGGATGCTGCTGCCACTATTAAGTTTCAGATAGTGCTAGACTCGCTCAAACTGGAATTCAGCCATTACCTTTGCTCTGATTGAATTGTATGCTGTTTAGAAGAACCGGTTGGAGTCCACTCGTACGCTAGCCGAACGAAATGCGTTGTACCGTGCCCTTGTTTCACTCATTTAACACCAACAACAGCACCAAGGGAAGAAGACCTTTAAGTGCATCGGGTCTAACTGGTTCTGCTCTTCGTGCTGGTTTCATGACATCGCAATGATAGGTTCAATGCAACGGGTACGGCACCGATTGAAAACTGGGTTTACCATGATGCGATAGAGAACCCCACCAGTCAAATGCCCACCGTAATCCCACACACTGTCTATACCTCTCTTGCTGGAGAGACGATAGATAATCGTAATGAAGTTGCGGTGCTAGAGGAGTAAGAGCCTGTTAAAAACGATGGTGCTGGGAGGGTGAGACTCGTGGGGGTGCCAGTTAAGGTAGAGCGGTAAACCGAACGATCGAGCATCTGGTCACCTCTATGAATGAGATTGAGGCAAGTCGTTTTGAGCGTGGGAGCCGGAGCGTAGAACGTTCAATAGACATCTTGCTTGTTCGACAACGTTTTTTTATGAGAAGTTTGATTCCATGGGGAAACGGAACCAGGCGCAGTCTCGCATCGCTGAGTAGATGCAGGCCAGTCTGGATATCTAGCGCCAGTTGCTGATGGTAATGAATGGGATTTCGGCTCAAGCAACAACAACGCCACCAGCTACAATGCGTTTGAGAACGGTGACTACAATTACACCAACAACACCAGCCACTACTTCCGCCCTGATATCCATGGTATTCTGACGCCTATGACTATCAGTTCAACAGTACCTCTGCCAGCAGCAACAGCGCCTACAACAAACACCGACGCCAAAAACACCATCACCAGCAACATCGTCCTTAACAGCACCCTCCCAAAAAACACCTTCCGCAAGAACATCTTTCCCAATAACACCTTCCCCAAGAACACTGCCTCCATCCCCTCTGTCCAGTCGCATGGCGATTGATGGCAGTGTCAGACGGTTTTCTCCTGTTCTGTCAGACGTGCTTGAAATCACTTAACCTTCGTCCGATTAACATAAACCTCAAAACAACGACTAAAATATTTTTGGCATTTTTTCAAAAATAAATTTGTATTGTTTTAAAAAAATTTAGTTCTTAGCAAATTTAAGGAAAAGCTGCATTAAAGATGCGCAAGCGGGCACTGTTACAGATAACACATGTATCACCCTGCTCTCCAGCTACAAGACCAGCAGGCTCAAGAACCACACCATCGAAACCTATCTCCCCTCTTGCCTTACATGCATTGTGTGGAATAGCACACGACCCGAGGATATTATTGATATCCAAATTATCATACACGTAAATATGGAATTGTGTGAATCTCCGCCGATGAACGAACTTACCAAAAGTTCTTTCAATGGCCATTCTTCTGGTTGAAAGCGAATAGTTGAATAACCTCTTGCGCGGACCCGGAGACATTCACTTTCAGGGAATGGTATAACCAAATTGACAATGGTCGGATATGCTGAATCACGTAGAAAATAAAATCCTTTATTGTAGTAATGCCCAGGATTGTTCATGACCTTCCAGCTGATATCACTGGAATTATAAGCTGAGGCATCGTGACCTCTGCCTAGTGTATTCAAAGTAAATTAGTTTCCAACTCTCATATTTATACTGGTCATTTAACCAGAGTCTCCTACGCGAATGTAAGTAAACATTCAAGTGTCGTCACAAACAGCGGTAAGTTTAATGGTGTAATTGTTTTTTATGTCACGGAACCCTGCTCCATAAGCCGCTGGAGTTGACTTATGAATGGTAACGTTTTTGCCATGAATAGCACCAGTTGCATCACGAATACTCACACCAGAACCTTTGTGGAATCCAGCAGATATAGCACTCACCATGGCTGAATTGGTAGACCAATCAATCATATAGCTAAGCACATCCTTCATGGCCTTCACGTTAGGCCTCGTGAAATTGGTATAGCTGCCATACGAAACACCATACAGGACATACATGTTTCTATATCAAAGATGATAATTGGCCATTCTCAAAAGACAGGTAGCTATCTAAATGTAGATAGGAACGTGGTTAGGTGTCTTAAAATCAAATTCGGGATGAGTAGACAACCTGTTGACAAGCCAATTGAAAGAGTCTTTTCCCATTTGATATGTGGCACAGAAGCTATCTACTAGGTTTTTGTCGTCGTCGTTGAGGTTCGGATGTTGTACCTCTCAAAAAGTGTATCTTTCAGACACTCTTGTGGCACCCACACCGACAGTTCGCGTTCTGGTGATAATTGCCCCGGTCATAAACAAAGGCAAGGAAGTAATAGCCATTCCAAATGCACTCGAGAAATCGGCAGCAAAAAAGTCGTACTGCAATTGCTGTTCTCTAAGCAAATGCACATTACTGACAGTAAGGTGCAACAAGTCTACAATTTCTTGGTTCTCGGTAGCAATGCTATCACTAAATGCATAAATAACAGCTTGTCGTTGTCTTTACATTTCGAAGAGGAGAAAAATTTGTTGGCGAGTTTGAGAATTCATTGAGAAATTAAATTGAAACAGAGAAAAGGAGAAAAGAACAGGCAAAACAGGAACAAACGAAAAAACATCTTGCCGATATTTTAGTACAATCGAATTGCACTACAGTGCATCTATTTTACAATGAACAATTTTCGTTAAAACGGACATTTTCAGAACTTAAAAGTCGGATTTTTAGACTGGTGATTTTCATATTTTTGACAGAGAAATCTAATTTATCGCGGGAAAATGTTTAACCGGGATATAAATCCAATGGATTTTTATGAATTTTTGCACTGTAAAACACCTCCCGGACACCTTTGGGTCTCCCCACTGTAAATGGCCAATTTTGTTTTGCCATCTGTAAAACATTTTGTGTGAAAAAAAAAATCCGGCTCTATTAGTTTGTGGAGAACTCTCTAATAAAGAATGTAATAGAGCCGGATTTTGGATACCTGTTGAATTCATCGAGGAGATAGAGTTTTTATATTTTTTGAAAAATCGGAGCCAAAAATTGTTCATTGTAAAATAGATGCACTGTAGTTCCAGGATAATATTTATTATTATTTTTTATATTTTTTTAAAAAACCAGTTTTGGAAAAAGATTGACCTTCAAAAAAAAACATTTTTAAAAAAAAACAGCGCTTGTCCATATTAGTACATCTCCTATTTAAGATCTCAATATATTTTGTTTGATGTGAGCAGCCTTATCCTGATGACTATTTGGAGGTCACTGGTTTTGTTCTACCAGATTTCCGCTATGGTCAGCAAGCATATTTAATCGAAGGAGCAAAGATCTTTACATCTTATAGCAACAATTTTCATATGCGTTTGGGAAGTCATCTTGGACAAGCTGTCAATCATCTACTTCGTATTCGACAAAGAAAAGCCGAATTAATTGCTTATAGAAGACTTAAAAGATTAAATGATGCACTGATAAAATCTGAAGTATGCAGAGAAAAAACTGAGCCGGCGACAAGATTTGAGGAACTTAAAGCTAGAAGGTTACCTCAAGATTTTGTATTGAACGGAGAGCAGTTCGGGGACCCTATCTACAATAACGCTCTTGCAATTCTTTGCCCTGTCCTTACCAGTTATCCCGTTGACTACCGATTTCGTGTGAATAGCATTTGTTACGATTCCAAAGCAGAACATATGCGGACTTTTTACGAACTAGCTTTATCATTTATTGATATAGAAGTACCTGTGTTAAATTCCTTCCCATTACGCCGTTCTTGGATTCCTTGCTACACAACCATCGAGTCAAAAAAAATTTGTCAAAATAATCTTGGTCGTCGGTGAACCAATCGTCAAGATAAGATAGCACTTTGGTGTGAAGTAATTAACCTAAACTCGGATGCACTCAAACACCACGAAAATGGAGAGTTTTAGTTTAGAGAAACTATTCAAACGGATGGAGTAGGTGTAACTGTGATCAAGAAAAGAATGGATCGTGAAAGCAGATATACTGCTCGTTTTGCTGTTATGGTTGAATCAATTCAGTACATTTCACAAGAGATTGCTCAAGAAACTGTTGGAAAATGTGTTACAATTGATCCGGGACGAAGAGATTTGCTATTCTGTGTGCATGAAAACTCAACGGCAAACAATTCGAACAAGTTTCGATTTACCAAAAAGTACCAAGACAAGTTTGAAAAGATCAAAAAATACGGTAGAATCCGTGAAGCAGTGGAACCCGCTAGAGTAGGAGCCCCTGATAGGCTTTTGGTTAATTATGATTCCTTGAATAGAGATGAATTTGAACAGTATCTTGAAAACAGGTCCAATACGACAGGCATCATCCAAAGGCACTAAGTCAACTTCCGAACCAACCATCGTACTGCTCATCCCTTGCACAGAACATTGCGGCTATCTGCGTATGTATGAACATAGTAAGGAAACGAGGATTTTATTTCAAAACTAGATAAACAGTTTGGTCTCGAAGCCGTTTATGTTATGTGTAACTGGTCATCTTCTATTACAAGATTCTATGAGCGGTCCGAGGCCTTGGATTCCGTCGGTTGCTTTAAAAAGCTGCAAAAAGGTTGTACTTGATTGATGAATTTAGAGCAAGTCAGTATTGCCCAGCTTGTGAACGTAAAAGTCTTGAAACGTGTCGGATGGCCGATAACCTGCGCCCTCATAGACGAAGAAAAAATCCTCGTGGAATCAGCCATGGCCTCTTAAGGTATGCTGATTTTACTTGTTTATAATTGTTTATCGAATAATTTTTGTTTTGTTCTTGTGACAGATGTGCAAATCAGAATTGTAGAGCTATGACTGATAACACAAATATAATTGTTCCTCGTCTGTGGAATCTTGATAAGGAGCCTTGCTTGGACATAGTTGATATTTTTCGGTCACTTCGGACTGGAAATGGCATTCGCCCATAATTTCGACGTGTATAGGTTTCCCAGAACCAACGGAGAAGAGCAAGAACCAGAAATGAAGAAGTAAACGTTAAAAATGTACGTCGACGTCGCAACTAAAATTTTCCACGCCTGTTATCACAGGTCAACTATAGATACACTTAAGTGGCAAGCTAATTTTTTTTCCGAAGATAAACTTAATTTTTTTACTTTGTGAACGAATTTTTTTTTATTTGTGAACGAATTTTTTTTTTACATTTTGATCTAATATTTTCTAACAATAGTATACTCGTTGTGTTTTCAAGAAGAAACACCAACTTCATGTTAACCGGCGTAAACTTCAACTTATGCACTGCGGCATTGTTTGAAAGAATAGCCACTTATCTACCCTCTCGACCAAAACCAATATCCAATTTTTTTGATGTAAACCGAGAAGATCTCAGAGGTCATCCACGCTTTAGGCGAGTGATGATACTCCACGTAACACCGTGTACCAATAGCTGTCATTGATGTCATTTTGGGGGTTTTTCTTGTTGCAAAGAGGGTTTGTTGTGTTTGTAGGTAAGTACAATTATAAGGCAGTATACTGGATTTCCCACCTCCTTTTCCAATAAATGATTAAATTTTTTCCAAAGTCAGACGCTAATTTTTCCAAATGTGGTTGATAATTTTTCCAAAATGCTACAGTTAATTTTTCCAAAAAGTGTTTTTATTCTTTCCAAAAAACGTTTACGCTAGAATGAGCATCGACAATCTTATGAGCGACATGTCCCTGGATGAGGAGCTGGATCTTACAAGTGAGGTGGCTTATGTTAATCTGTAACAATTGAATAGCACTTTAAAGAAAGATGACATGGTCATGGGCATGGAGTGTGACGATGAGCTTGCTGAGGAGTTAGGCTTGGTCGCTGATGACATCGTAACAGACGAGGAAGACGACGAAGAACTTGTCACAGAAACATCAATCGAGACTGAAGCCCGAGTGAATAATTTTTGTGAGACTCACCTGAATCAACCAGAACTAAAGCTGAATTCGAAGGGGAAAAACCTTACCGAAAGTATACGGACGAACAGATTGATCACTTTATTGATTTGATTGCTTCTGGGGAGAGTGTAAAATCTGCGTGTGAAAGCACAGATATTGCATTATGGTCAGTCTACAAATATAAGAAAACTTATAAGAATCACCCTGAGCATGGACTTATTCGCAGAAAAAAGAGATGAGCGAAAGGGTCTTTATTCAAATTAAAACAGCATCATGCCGAATGGATTATCAGTTATATCGACGATAAACCCACAGCTGTCCTAGAACAAATTAGTGAATCCTTGTGTAGAACCTTCGAAACTGAAAATCTGTCCATAAGTCGATCTGCTCTCCACAGATTTATGCGGGTTTATTGTGCTTTATCAATGAAGAGATTAGAAAAAATTCCTGCCAGGAGAAACCATATAGATGTTATTGAGCAAAGAAAACTCGCTGTAGAAACATGGCTAGCCCATGAGGAAATGGATTTTCAGAAAAAGTACGTTTTTATAGATGAGGCCGGGTTCAATGTTAACATCACTCGCAACAGAGGATGGTCTAAAAGAGGAACACCTGCCAAAGCCATCGTTCCATCCGCACGAAGTACATCAGTTACAATTTTGGGTGCTATTTCAATTGATGGTGTTATAGATATTTCACTTAGAAAACCTACATCATCTGTTGCCACTAAGAAAAGAAAGGTTGACGGTAGAGAGGTGAAGATCAATGGCCGAGTGGGCACGCGGTCAGAGCACTTCCTTACGTATTTAAGCAGCATGATGAATTGCTTGGACCGAAATGGGCTCCATGGCTACTATCTTGTAATGGATAATGCACCTATACATAAGCCAGCTGCAATTCGAGAGCTTATTGAAAATAGAGGATATAAATGCGTTCATTTACCTCCTTATTCTCCGTTTTTAAATCCTATAGAAGAGTTTTGGTGCAAAGTAAAGACAGGTATTAAAAGGAACCCTTTGGAATCAAGTGATCCTTTAACACCGAGAATAATGGAGTCTGTTACCAACGTAACAATGAACGATTGCCGCGGATGGATTAAACATTCGGTATCTTTGTTTCCTCTTTGAATTGCTAAGGAAAAGATGTTATAATAACATTCACAAAAATTTAATTTTGGAAAAAATAAAGAAATTTTTTGGAAAAATCAGCTTTAGCCTTTTGGAAAAATTATCAACCACATTTCGAAAAATTAGCGTCTGACTTTGGAAAAAATTTAATCATTTATTGGAAAATGAGGTGGGAAATCCAGTATAAGTAATTTGTGACTGTCTATAAGATTGTCTTTGTTATGAAATAAAATGAACAATTATTTATATAAAAAAGACTATCTGCTGTGCCACTATCTTTAGTGTATCTTTGAAGTTGTTATCATATTCCCAGTGTGTATCCTGTTACCTTTAAGTTCTTATTTTGTAAATATGTTACACTGTTACTGGCTTGTTTAAGTATTAAAGCGGTAACGTGAAATAAAGGGAAAGAGTAGAGATTAAGATAAAAGTTCTTAAAAAGTGAGCACCGGACTATAAATCGTCAACTAAGATAAAATAAAATATAAAGATATAAAAGGGAAATGCTACGACGAATCAGTTATCTGTGTCTTCGAAAGAGTATAGTAAAATACAACTATTAAGACTATTCAGTGCTGATTTATAAGAAGGGCTTTCGTACAATTATAGTAGTTATATATATTCATAATGAAACCAGGCTAATATGAATAGACTAAATCAGATTATAGTAAAGAACAAACTAAAGATTTTATTAAATAATTTTATGGTCCTTTTATAGGAAAAGAACCAAAAAGCAGTCAAAAAAGAATAAGACATCTGAGGTCAAAAAGGACCAACAGAAGAAGAAAAAGGTGGTGTAACAACACGTGGCATTGCTGTCATCCTAGACACATCGTACTTGCATATCTTTAGTAAGCATTAGTCACTGTTTTCTTGTAACCTTGTGATATGATAGTATAGCTATCTATACTGGGTAATTGATTCCTTAATCATTCTTAGGGCTCTCACAAGCAACAAAATTATTTTTTTAAAGATCCCGATTAAGGACTTTATTATTTTTTTTATTTATTTTTTTTTTTGTCAAAGGTTACAATTTTGCCAAATAGATGAATAAACAATTAAACGGATATATATAGAAGATTAGCAATAACATCGAATTTTCTTCAGTGGCAAAATTTTTGAAATATCCCAATAAAGGATTAAAATCCAACGACCCCAGAATCCTTCTATGAGATGAAAAATCAGCCAAATTGGACTACTGAACTCACAAATGTTTTCTTTTTATTGTTGTTTTTTTTTTATAAAAGGTTTTTTTTTTGTGATCCTCTTCATTTTCTTCACCAATTTCATTATCCAATTTTATCTAAAAAAAAAACAAAATGACTTTCCATAACTACACCAGCATTAACTTCGTCAATGGCTACAACCCTACCACTCCTGCCGTAAGAGGAAGACCTATGGTAAACGCACCTGCTCCTGCTGCTGCTTCTGCTCCTGCTGTTGCTCCTGCTCCTCAACTGAGCCTTCTACCGAGCCTTCTGTTGGTTCTTCTGTTGGTCCTTCTGCTGTTCCATCTGGATCTGCAAACGAACCCTCTGTTGAAACCACTTCTTCTTCTGGACCTGTTCCTACTAATGAATCCGTTCCCACTGCCCAGTCATCTGCAGCCACTGGATCCGTTCCTGCAACTGGATCAATGCCATCCGCTTCTTCTGGACCTAGTTCAGCCGGTTCTTCTGATCCTTCATCTTCTGCTGCTTCTGCTGAGAATAATCCTGTTGATGAGCGTTCTCCTCAGGTCAACACCAATCTTAATTGGGATCTGCGAGCACACATGTATTGATCGAGTTGTTCCCTGAGTACATTGTAAAAGTCGGTGTTACTCGTACACCTCAAGCAAAGTTAAGTCTGACCAAAGCAACAGAGGATGCTTTCAATGCCAATGGCGCCATCAACGGTAGAAGAGACATTGCAGCCATGAAAACCAGAAGAAGCAGCCTTTGCAGTACATATCAAACTAGAAGAGATGCTGCCAATGCTACTGGAAGAGCTCCTCTTCCATATAAGGAATTTCACGATTTGAAGGAGCAGGTAACATCAAGAATGTCAACCATGAATCCACCTTTTTCGTACAGTTCCCATTCAGGAGAAACTGTGGATAGCCGAGGTAATTTTCCTGCTGGAAGTCCGAGGTCGTGCCGGTGTTGATGATGATGATGATCAAGAAGAAGAAGGTAGAAGACCTACCCAACGCCCTCGTTATGTCAATACCTCGACATGGTTCATGGCTGGTCATTTGGAGGCTTTGGAAGACCAAAACCGAAAGGAAAGAGCACGAGACCGTGAAATTGCCAACGAGCGTAGGGCTGTCGATGTGGCACATATGGACCGTGTGTATGCCCATACCATTGATAGAGATGTCTTTGACCGGGGTATCTTGCGTGATACAATGGTTTTGAGACGTCAAAATTCTGGATGGCAAAGAGACGCAAGCTTGGCCATAAACCGCATGGTGGATTTGTTTGCTTCTTCTCTCCCTCGTCCCGCTCCTTCTCCAACGCCTGCTCCTTCGCCCACTTCCGTTCCTTCGCCCACTTCTACCCCTTCTCCCACGTCTGCTTCTTCTCCCCCTCCCCCTCCTAACAATTCCCCTCCTGCCGCTGATCCTTCAGTTAATAACAATTAAGTTTTTTTTTTATAAATTTTTTTTCTACTTATCCAGTAAAGTTTCTAACACCTTCAGTTCTATGTGTCATCAATTCATTAAATACATTAGGTGCTTTCAAGATCGGAAACGGAATATATATAGCCCATTTTTTATACAAAAATAGTGAAAAAAGTCTCTGAAATGTAGCGCTAAATTTGGGCAAAATAATACATATACATATAAGGAATCAAATAAAAACATGATCAAAGTGATCTTGTTTTCAAAACAGTTTACTTGAAAAGGAAATGATAAATAACGAACATCTTTAAATCCAGTGTTTTTTTATTTTTATTTTTCTTTCCAATTAATTTGTGAAATACATTTTATCACTTACCTTACTTTGAACAATAACGAAGCTAATAACAATGCCCCCAACAACGTTCGTGGTCGGGGACGCGGTCGTGGAAATGGACGTGGAGGCAGACGTGGACGTGGCAGACGCGCTGGCACTTTTGTGTTTGTTGTCGATCCTACCGTTCAGCAAAACACCATTCCTGTTAACAACGGCAGCACCGAAGCTGACAGTAACGCCAACGTTGATGATGACGATGAGCCCGAACAATTATCTTCACGGTCCTACAATGTATGGCCTGATGTAGCTATCTGTATCCTCCTCGAAATTATGGCTGGTACCTACAGCTACTTGCTGAGAAGAAGCGATACTGCTTTAAAGCAGCTTATCTGGGTGCATTCGGCTGCTTTGCTGAAGGAAAAGTTAGCTGAAAATGCTACCACCGATGTAATCACGGCTTTTTGGACAAACTTTAGTGAGACAAGCATGCAAAGAAAGTGGGCAGACATGAAGCAGCGTTTTACCAGAGTAAGAAATGCAGCAAGAGAAACCGGAGTTGGTGGAACTGTTCCAAACATGCCGTACTACGAGGAAATTGCTAAGATTACTCAGGATGATCCAAGCATCCAACCTGAAGTGATTTACGAAAGCATCAACATGCAAGAGAGTGGTATTCGGTCTTACAGACGATTTAACGACGACAATTTGATGAATGCTATTAGATTCGAAGGCCCCGAAACAACTTACTTGGGACCTACAGACGTTGATAAACTTGTAATTAAAAACGCATTTGCTGATCGATATCCTGTCAGATATTCTCCCAACATTGAAGGACCTGCAGTGCCATCATTTATGAATCAGCATCCGCACCTCCACCACCAACAACAGCACCTCCACCCCACCAACACCAGCAACAGCATCAACCCACCCAAAACCAACAGCCTTACCAACCTCAACACCAACAACGAACAACCAACACCAACACCAACACCAACACCAACACCAACACCACACCACATCAACCCAACACCAACACCAACACCAACACCAACACCAACACCAACACCAACACCAACACCAGCACCAGCACCCAGACACATCATATCCGCAGCACCACCAACATCGACAGGCACAACACCAACACCACCACCTTCATTCACACCTCCACCTCCATATACATCTGCACCACCTCCACCTCCATATACATCCGCACCACCTCCACCTCCACCTTCATCTGCACCACCTCCACCAAGATCTGTCCGTACATCGAGAAATAGTCGAACTTCTGGTGAGCAGTCTTCATCAACTCCCGATCCTATTGAAGCTGCTCGTCAGTTGTCAGACGAGCATATGGCACGTGCCCGCCACCCTGGTGTAGAGATGATGGATCGCATGGCATCATCGCAAAGGGAAGATCGAGAACAAAGACTTCTCGATGTTGATAACATGCTGCAACGTATCAGTCGTACTCGACAAATTGCATTGGAAGATATGCAAGCAAGACAGTGACAAGATACCAGAGAGAGATACCGTATGTTCGAAGAAGTAAGAAGTAGACGAGAGGCTGACATGGAAGAGCAATGGACGTAGACGTATGTCTGATATGGAGACTATCCTGAATAGATTTGCAGCCATTCGAAGAGGTGATACTGATACCAATCTTAATGGTTCATCTTCTACTGACAACAATAATTAATTAAATAAAATAAAATTTTTAATTCATTAAAACCTTTTGAAAACTATGAAAGTCTATCTGTTCCCCTCATGATATCGTTTCTTCTTAAGATAGACATTGCCTTAAGACGGCGCATCCCGGCTGCGTCGATGGTAGCGCTGGTACCATCAAAAGGAAGAGGAGGTTCAAAATTCACCTCGTTTTCATACTGGTTTCGGCGATCTGCATCCACAAAACCCTCGAAATCTAATCCTCCATCCAGCACTGCCTCTTCAATGTCATTTTGATTTATACAAATGTTGTGTAAATCACAGCAAGATATGATAGTTTTGGCCATTCTATCAACACTAAGCATATACAAATGCTTCCAAAGGAATCTCCACCGGGATGTGAGTCCACCAAATGCATGTTCTATTTTTATGCGAGAACTAGAAAAGATTTCATTGAAAATCTTTTCTTCTGAAGTGCTTTCACGTCGGCCATGAAATGAAACAATGAGGTTTGGCAGCAAAGGGTAAGCCGAATCTAGGTCACATCATTAATAATTTGTACACTATGGTATGATTAATGAGTTTACCTCCCAAAATATAAGTGTTTGCGGGAGACCATCTGGCCGCATCAAACAAAAGTTTATGATAGATCACACTGCTAGTAAACACTCGGGCAACATGGTTTCTGCCTTAATATAATAACAAACGGTAAGCTGCTATATCATGTTTATCCTTCCATACGAACTTACCAGAATGCTCAGTTTTTACGTACATAAACCGAGTACGGGCATCGCATATGACCATTAAGTTATAGATGCGTGGCTCTTTCTATCGACCTAGGCATTTCCGTTAATTGCTGGCTTTTTAATGACGACCAGCTTGCCATCAATCGCACCTAGTACACCAGAAAGTCTCGTGGCATCAGGTCCACCAAGTTCTGAAAACTCACGAGCATTGTATAACGCTCTATCTCTGTCGTCGATACGCCACGTTATAATTTCGGGAGTAATCTCCAACATGGAATCAATAAATCTGTTTGTGAAATTATTGAACGATCCGGCAGTTACTCCAAGATGTGTTTTAGCAATGCGATAACCAAAATGGGCGTTGGCAAATCTCCAAAGCACACACGCAACTTGGACTTCCACAGAGTATCCACCTCGCAAAATTGATCCAAGATAAGCAGAACATCTACTTAAACGATTGACGAGCCACTAAAAGGTACTCTTGTTAACGCGATAATGGGCTCTATAACTGTGGCGGCTGTTACGATCATCTGACAGGTTAGGGTGCATGATTGTCCAGTAACTTTCATACATGTCCATACGCTCGGTTCTAACAACCCTTCTGTGGACTTCTCTGGTCATCATCCAAGGGCTGCTTATAAAAATATAATAAAAAATGTCATAGTTGACAAGAGTGGTTGCATGTAAAATTGTTTCCCTGATCCAAAGTTCAAACAAGGAAACGACATCTTGGTTGCCTTGGGTGCGGGCAAAGTCTGCAACAACGCGCTCTTCGGCAATGGCTACCTCTTGTTGAAGCATTTGCTCTTCCAAACCGTACTCTTCGTCCATTGCACTAATTTCGTCCACCAAGGCATCGAAATATTGATATTCGTCTTCGAAATGTTCAGCGTCATCTTCCATCCAAAGTTGTTCTTGCATCATGTCGAAGAAAGTTTCGTGAATTGGGTTCATGTTAAATAGTTACTTTAAAAAAATTAAGATAAGCGAAAAGGAAATATTTTATTTTTTATTTTCTTTGATTTAATAAAATCACGTTGGTCCTTTAGTAGATTCGAAAGTGAAAAGCTGTCACGTCATCACCTGATCATTGAGTTTTATTTTATTGTCTAATTTAAGAAATGGGGCACACTCCCAAAAAAGGCTCGATCACCATTCCGAATTTTACATTGAGAGCACCTATTTGCTCTTCTAGTACATCCATTTACATTTTGAGACGATTCATTTTCTACATTGGCAGCACCACGACCTTCCATCGGACTATCGTCTGTAAATCCAGGGTCTCGAAGATCAATGCAAAAGTTGTGTAGTATACAGCACGCTGTAATAATTTCGTTTACATCCATTTGATCGTAGACATAAATGTAGTTGCTAGCGAATCTCCAAGGAGCAACCAAGACACCGAATGCTTTTTCAATCGCCATTCTTGTCGCAGAATGAACGAAATTAAATGTACATTTTTTGAATCCGTTATGCATTGACTTTCAGGAAATGGCGTGATGCGAGTAGGCCCCGAAGGGTACGCAGAGTCACCGATGATAGACGTATTGTCTGGAAAGAACGTTTCAGGATTTTCAAGAATATCGTAATATATGTAACTGGATCTGAAAGCAGCAGCATCGTGAGTTCCTCCTAAGAATAAGTAATGTGTTTAGTTTTGATTTTAAATCCGTTAATCCATAGTTACGGTACCTGAGTCGCCTACCGAGATATATGTGAATCTCAAGTTAGGGTCACAAACAGCCGTTAACTTAACAGAGTAGTCATTCTTACGATCACGAAATATAGCACCAAATTCGTCTGGGGAAGGCTTGTGGATCGTAAAGTTTTTTCCATCTACAGCACCGATAACACCGTTTAGTCGCTGTCCATTATCACTCCCAAAACCGTGAGCTACAGCTCTAGCCGCTTCAAGATCAGTATGCCAAGCCAACAAATGACCAAGCCTTCCCTTGATTGCCTTAAGTGTCCTTCTGGTGAAGTTATTATAACTACCATAGGAAACACCTAGAAGCATGTACGCTTGACGGTATCCGACATGGCAATTAGCCAAGCGAAATAAGGCCGTTGCGACCTGAATGTAGACAGGAATAGCATTGGGAGCAACAAAATTAAACTCTTCATGGTTGGACAATTCATTCACCAAATTCTCAAAAGCGTCTTTGCCCATTCGGTAAGTCGCACGATAACTATTTACTTGATTTTCGTCGTCGTCATTGAGGAAGGGGTGTTCCAAACTCCAGAAGTGATATCTACGAGTTTCCCTTCTACCGTCGGCGTCGATAACTGTTCTCGTTCTTTCAACATATTCACCCGAAAAAAACATTGGCAAACTGGTAATTGCAATACCGTATTGGTTGCGGTAATCGTTTGCAATAAAACTGTATTGGAGACGTTGTTGTCGGTAAAGTGCAGTATTGTCTGATTCCATAATCATTTGGATATCGTCGTCCATACTCTCAGCTTCTTCGTCGAGTCTAAATAAAACTTGTTGCAATTCAGCAATTATAGTAACAATTTGGGATGGGTTCATTTTGGTTTTTCTAAAAATAAAAAGTATGTAGGAAAAAGGGCGAAAAAAAAAGTCCGAGAAAAATAATAACAGTTAGAATAGCATTTTGATTGAACTTTATTTTTTAATCGTTCAAAAAGGGTCATTAAAAAGCAACGTCATGGATTTTGGAAAAAGCTCTTTTTTGGAAGTCTGAAGTAACCTTTCACAAAAAAAAAAAAAAAAAAAAAAATAATAAAGTCCTTAATCGGGATCTTTAAAAAAATAATTTTGTTGCTTGTGAGGGGCCTTTGTTTCTTTTGTCCTCACCATAATAATTATTCTGCTCTGCTCTTGCCCCGATCCACTCCTGACAGGCCCACTAATTGAAAGACTTATCTTGTTTAATTTTGTTTATAGCTCTGTTAAATACACCAATTCTAAGATCAGTATCCAAAGCAATATACCATTAGAGCAGCATTGCACTAAACAAAAATGTGGTAGACTCAAAAATGGGTTACATGTTTGGAATAAAAATGTTTCAGTAAAGGGTATGACAAAAAAGGGTTTAACATCTTATAAGAATGATAATAGCTTATATATTCCTATGAAGCGCTGTTAACCGGATCCATAACATAATAATAACAACAAACAGAAAAAAAAATGTTTGGAAAGTCTCCCTATGAATCAGTATGTGATGTCATTACACAAAATACGAAAACCTTAAACGATTACGATACTTTGGAGGGCGCTGTATTTACGTTTTTGAAATCCAACGCACGTTTAAGGATGTTCTGATATGATTTGGGACTTACCTTATATGTCAAATTAACTATGATAATCCCCATACAAGCTTAGAATGCTTGAACCATTCTTGAACCGTTTCGAATTGTTTATAATCTATTTCGGTTGTTAGTTAAATGTAATCAGCGAACCCGTAAGTGTCGGATCTGTAGTGATAACGTACCAGAATTCCCTAAAGTATCGCATAAAAACGGATAACGGACCGGAGTGCCCTGAATTCAACGGATTTTGAGGGATAACGGACCGGAGTACCCTAAGTCACCGGATTTTGAGGGATAACGGACCGGAGTACGCAAACCTATTGGATCTTGACGGATAACGGACCAGAATTCTCAGATTTTATGACTTTGGCTGCTCACATCAAACAAGATTATTGAGATCTTAAATAGGAGATGTACTTATAAAATCAAGTTTCGTTTTGGTTTTTTGTTTTTTTAAAAAAAAATTTCGTATCAATTTGTTTTTCTAAATTGAATTCTGTCAAAAATAATGTCGCCATAATTGTTTATTATTAATTCACTGCTAAAAAAATGTATGGGTTTCGAATGTGAAGCCTCCAGAAATGATGGGTCCTAAAATGGACTACTAAAATGCCAAAAACAAAATAGAATTTTAATTACTGTTTCCTTACGTTAACTTTTCTAAAATGAACAATCAAAACAACAAGAATAACGCTATCAATTTCCAATTTATTTAAGTGACAGCTAATGGTGCAGGTTATGGTACCAAACGTCGCATGCTACTACTGTTTCAGAAGAAGAAAAGGTTCCTGTCGTCTTTCCGCATACTGCCCCCGTATCCCTGCTGCACCTGCTACTGCCACTGCTAATGCCACTGCTGATGCCACGGATATTCATACCACGGATGCTGCTGCCACTATTAAGTTTCAGATACGTGCTAGACTCGCTCAAACTGGAATTCAGCCATTACCTTTGTTCTGATTGAATTGTATGCTGTTTAGAAGAACCGGTCGGAGTCCACTCGTACGCTAGCCGAACGAAATGCGCTGTACCGTGCCATGTTGCACTCATTTAACTCCAACAACAGCACCAAGGGAAGAAGACCTTTGAGTGCATCGAGGTCTAAGTGTTCTGCTATTAGTGTTGCTTTCAGACATGTCAATGATAGGTTGAATGCAACTGGTACAGCACCAATTGAAAACTGGGTTTACCATGATGCGATGGAGAACCCGACCAGTGAGATGACCACCGTGATCGCACCCACTGTATATACCTCTCTTGCTGGAGAGACGATCGATAATCGTGGTTAAGTTGCTGTGCTAGACGATTAAGTTCCGTCAAAAACGATGGTGCTGAGAAGGGTGTGGTTCGTGGGACAGCCAATTAAAGTAGAGCGGTCAACCAGACGATCGAGCATCTGGTCACCTCTATGAATGAGATTAAGGCACGTCGTTTGGAGCATGGGGAGCCGGAGCGTAGAAAGTTCACCAAATATGTTGCTCGTTCGACACCGTTTTTCGGTAAGATGTTGGAGTCCATGGAGAAACGGGACCAGTTGCAGTCTCGCATTGCTGAGTAGATACAGGCCAGTCTGAATATCCAGCGCTAGATGCTGATGGTAGTGAAAGAGGATTTCGGCTCAAGCAACAACAACGCCACCAGCTACAATCCGTTTGAAAAAGGTGACTACAATTACACCAACAACACCAGCCCCTACTTCCGCCCAGATGTCAATGGTATTCCTGACGCGAATGACAATCAGTTCAACAGTACTTCTGCCAGCAGCACCAGCGGGTACAACAACACCGACGCGAACAACACCAACACCAGCAACATCGTCGTCAGCAGCACCCTTCCCAACAGCATCCTCCCATACAAAACTGCCTCCACCCCCTCTGCCAATGACATGACAATCGATGGCAATGTCACGACGGTTTCTCCTGTTTCGTCAGACTTGCTTGATATCACTTATCCTTCGTCCGATGAATATAAACCTCATAACATCGACTAAAATATAATGGGGTTTTTTCTTCAATGATAGAGAGGAATGGGCAATTTTTTCCAATTTACACATTCGGAGTATGAATATTACGTCATATGTGTAAATACACACTATTTCCACACTACCGTTTTTGTAAACGCACTTTATGAGAGATTACATCACAATTCTTTCTTTATTTGCCTTTTTCTCTTTTTAAACACTTTTTAACATAAAATGTCTCAAATCCTTTACTTATATGCTACCATACGTACTTACGAGGACTATATCAATACACTCGAAGAAAGACTCAACGAAGAGGACGAATTATTAGCCCGTTTGGAGCATAACGAAACGAATTACGCGTTGCATAATCGACAAAAACTAGATATTTCTACATTGAGCAATGAAGTATGTAAATCTTTGTTTAGATTTACTTTCAGAGAGCTTAAATTGGTATCCAGAGCTTTAGGTTTTCCGGAGAAAGTCTCGTTTAGACAGCACACACGCCAGAAATTTTCGTTGGACCGCCACTATGCATTGGCTATCATGCTTAGACGATTGGCATATCCTTCCAGACTTTTGGATTTGGAGTTGCTGTTTGGGATTAATAAAGCGACTCTCGGCACAGTATTTAATACAATGATTGAAATCCTAAATTACAACTACGAAAAAGGGATAACATTTAACGCAAAGCACCTTCACTCGTTTAATCTTCAAAGATTTGCTGAAGCAACAGAACGAAAAGGTATATACATAATTATTTGGTATGGTTTGTAAACAAATTAACATTGATTAAACTTTTGGAACAGGATCCTGCTTTGCAGGTGTCATTGGCTTTGTCGACGGCACCTTGAATGGAGTAGCAAGACCAAGTGAATATCAAGAGATCGTATATAATGGCCATGTGGTATGTAATCTATGTTTAACAGTAAATACTCTTACTAAAGATGTAAATAGAGATATCACGGCTTAAAGTATCAAGGTATTGTAACTCCCGATGGAATAACAGTAAGTCTAAGCGGACCGTTTGCAGGAGCAATGCACGATCAAGCTGTGATGGTCAGCAGTGGCATAATGGATGATCTTCGTAAATGTTTGGATCCTCGTGAAACAGGAGGGGAACTATACGCAATTTATGGTGATCCAGCATACGTAGAGAGTGATATCCTGATTAAGCCTTTCAGAACTGGTATGTAAACAGATACGATAAGCTATACTCTATCTTGGATTATTCAAAGTTGAAATGTTTACGATACATTATTAGGTGCGCAGATGCATGAACTTGATAAGGAAGCGAATTATGTGATGTCTAAATTGAGAATAATTGTAGAGTGGGAATTTGGGCACGTCGCCAATTTGTTTGCGTTTCTTAAGTACAAGCCAGGGCAAAAAATGTTACTCAGTAGATGTGCTCTTTTTTACAAAATTGCAACGCTTATGAAAAACATACACATCTGTGTCAATGGAGGACAATCCAGCAGCTACTTTGGTATAAGTCCACCAACACTTGAAGAGTATATGGATGAAATTCGAGCAGAATAAATATCAAACTAAAGTAAGATTGTAAATTTTTTATTTTTTATTTATTTCTTCTTGTGCTCTTACGAGCAAGAGTGGGAGCAGGAATAGGAGCGGTAGGTTTGGTAGGTGTGGGAGTGGCAGGAGAAGGAGTGGTGGGGGCAGGAATGACGGGGGAAGGCGATGGCTTATCCGTAATCAATGTCTGATTATTTTGACGTGCCATTGTGTGTCTAAACTCTTTCATTAGCTGGCCCATTTGCTGATATAGCTGCATCATCATCTGCATGTTCTGCTCGTGATTTAATTGCTGTGATTGCAGAAATTCACTCAACTGGCCAACCAGAATTCTCTGGCTATTGTTGATGAGCCTCTGTTCATTGAGGTTTTGCTCCAAGCGACCTGCATACTTCTCAATACTACCTGCAGCCAGTTCAAGAGCATTGGATTTCTCCGACTGCAATGTTCTCTCCTTCTCAACAGTCTTCATCAGAATGTTCAAATCCCTCTTGACTTCAACTTCTTTCAACGGCAATTCATACCCCATACAGTCCTCGGCTTCACCTGTACTCATCATTTCATCATCCGACTTGTGATGATCGTCATCCATCTTGCTTCTCTTCTTGCCCTTGTTGATTCCTTGTTTGGATTGCAAGACAACATGACATTGTAGTCTTCGTTTCTCAGCCAAGGCTTTTGCGGCATCTTCATTGCCTTTGGTCTTTGATTCCTCGTTTTTTTCCATCTTTAAGGGATTAAGAAGGTTAGTATAGTGATTAATATATATGTAATTATTATATACCAAAGAGATCAACTCAAGTACTCGGTTTTCAAGAGTTGTTTCTGAATCATTACTTCCAGTTCCATAGGTGAGATCATTGTTTAGCTTCTCTTTTACTTCTTTAATCAGATTTTTTATTCTGTTCTTGATAGCGTTGTCACTGAGCTGCTTCAAATGTCCATCAACCTTGTTTACTTTCCCAAATACTTTGTTCCAAGCAGAAGTTACCTCACCTCTTTTTGCTTCGAAGGGGCGAAACTCAATCATACCCTCAATAGCTGCGAGCTCTCTCTGGTAAGACCATTGTCCGTAGGCTTTGGCTTCACTTTCAGTTGAAGAAGTGGATGCATTGATGAATTGTTGAGACATTTTTTGTATATTCAGTAAGTTATATGTGAAGATAAAGAAGTCAATAAAAAAGATTCGCGTAGTTATATATAGACTATAATTATGAAAATGACATAATGTAAGCGAAATAGAAAACTTAAATTTACGAGCAATTGATTGGCTGGCTATGGTCACAAAAAAATGACGATATGTTTTTCTATTTTCACAATTTGTGAAAATAGCAAAAGTTATTTCCACATTTCAGTGCAACAATGAGAGCATATTCAGACTCAGATACCTTTTATGTATAATGTGGAAGTGGAAATTAGGATGCCCATTCCTCTCTATTTTCACAAATTGTGAAAATAGAAAAACATATCGTCATTTTTTTGTGACCATAGCCAGCCAATCAATTGCTCGTAAATTTAAGTTTTCTATTTCGCTTACATTATGTCATTTTCATAATTATAGTCTATATATAACTACGCGAATCTTTTTTATTGACTTCTTTATCTTCACATATAACTTACTGAATATACAAAAAATGTCTCAACAATTCATCAATGCATCCACTTCTTCAACTGAAAGTGAAGCCAAAGCCTACGGACAATGGTCTTACCAGAGAGAGCTCGCAGCTATTGAGGGTATGATTGAGTTTCGCCCCTTCGAAGCAAAAAGAGGTGAGGTAACTTCTGCTTGGAACAAAGTATTTGGGAAAGTAAACAAGGTTGATGGACATTTGAAGCAGCTCAGTGACAACGCTATCAAGAACAGAATAAAAAATCTGATTAAAGAAGTAAAAGAGAAGCTAAACAATGATCTCACCTATGGAACTGGAAGTAATGATTCAGAAACAACTCTTGAAAACCGAGTACTTGAGTTGATCTCTTTGGTATATAATAATTACATATATATTAATCACTATACTAACCTTCTTAATCCCTTAAAGATGGAAAAAAACGAGGAATCAAAGACCAAAGGCAATGAAGATGCCGCAAAAGCCTTGGCTGAGAAACGAAGACTACAATGTCATGTTGTCTTGCAATCCAAACAAGGAATCAACAAGGGCAAGAAGAGAAGCAAGATGGATGACGATCATCACAAGTCGGATGATGAAATGATGAGTACAGGTGAAGCCGAGGACTGTATGGGGTATGAATTGCCGTTGAAAGAAGTTGAAGTCAAGAGGGATTTGAACATTCTGATGAAGACTGTTGAGAAGGAGAGAACATTGCAGTCGGAGAAATCCAATGCTCTTGAACTGGCTGCAGGTAGTATTGAGAAGTATGCAGGTCGCTTGGAGCAAAACCTCAATGAACAGAGGCTCATCAACAATAGCCAGAGAATTCTGGTTGGCCAGTTGAGTGAATTTCTGCAATCACAGCAATTAAATCACGAGCAGAACATGCAGATGATGATGCAGCTATATCAGCAAATGGGCCAGCTAATGAAAGAGTTTAGACACACAATGGCACGTCAAAATAATCAGACATTGATTACGGATAAGCCATCGCCTTCCCCCGTCATTCCTGCCCCCACCACTCCTTCTCCTGCCACTCCCACACCTACCAAACCTACCGCTCCTATTCCTGCTCCCACTCTTGCTCGTAAGAGCACAAGAAGAAATAAATAAAAAATAAAAAATTTACAATCTTACTTTAGTTTGATATTTATTCTGCTCGAATTTCATCCATATACTCTTCAAGTGTTGGTGGACTTATACCAAAGTAGCTGCTGGATTGTCCTCCATTGACACAGATGTGTATGTTTTTCATAAGCGTTGCAATTTTGTAAAAAAGAGCACATCTACTGAGTAACATTTTTTGCCCTGGCTTGTACTTAAGAAACGCAAACAAATTGGCGACGTGCCCAAATTCCCACTCTACAATTATTCTCAATTTAGACATCACATAATTCGCTTCCTTATCAAGTTCATGCATCTGCGCACCTAATAATGTATCGTAAACATTTCAACTTTGAATAATCCAAGATAGAGTATAGCTTATCGTATCTGTTTACATACCAGTTCTGAAAGGCTTAATCAGGATATCACTCTCTACGTATGCTGGATCACCATAAATTGCGTATAGTTCCCCTCCTGTTTCACGAGGATCCAAACATTTACGAAGATCATCCATTATGCCACTGCTGACCATCACAGCTTGATCGTGCATTGCTCCTGCAAACGGTCCGCTTAGACTTACTGTTATTCCATCGGGAGTTACAATACCTTGATACTTTAAGCCGTGATATCTCTATTTACATCTTTAGTAAGAGTATTTACTGTTAAACATAGATTACATACCACATGGCCATTATATACGATCTCTTGATATTCACTTGGTCTTGCTACTCCATTCAAGGTGCCGTCGACAAAGCCAATGACACCTGCAAAGCAGGATCCTGTTCCAAAAGTTTAATCAATGTTAATTTGTTTACAAACCATACCAAATAATTATGTATATACCTTTTCGTTCTGTTGCTTCAGCAAATCTTTGAAGATTAAACGAGTGAAGGTGCTTTGCGTTAAATGTTATCCCTTTTTCGTAGTTGTAATTTAGGATTTCAATCATTGTATTAAATACTGTGCCGAGAGTCGCTTTATTAATCCCAAACAGCAACTCCAAATCCAAAAGTCTGGAAGGATATGCCAATCGTCTAAGCATGATAGCCAATGCATAGTGGCGGTCCAACGAAAATTTCTGGCGTGTGTGCTGTCTAAACGAGACTTTCTCCGGAAAACCTAAAGCTCTGGATACCAATTTAAGCTCTCTGAAAGTAAATCTAAACAAAGATTTACATACTTCATTGCTCAATGTAGAAATATCTAGTTTTTGTCGATTATGCAACGCGTAATTCGTTTCGTTATGCTCCAAACGGGCTAATAATTCGTCCTCTTCGTTGAGTCTTTCTTCGAGTGTATTGATATAGTCCTCGTAAGTACGTATGGTAGCATATAAGTAAAGGATTTGAGACATTTTATGTTAAAAAGTGTTTAAAAAGAGAAAAAGGCAAATAAAGAAAGAAATTGTGATGTAATCTCTCATAAAGTGCGTTTACAAAAACGGTAGTGTGGAAATAGTGTGTATTTACACATATGACGTAATATTCATACTCCGAATGTGTAAATTGGAAAAAATTGCCCATTCCTCTCTAATAGCAAAAGTTATTTCCACATTTCAGTGCAACAATGAGAGCATATTCAGACTCAGATACCTTTTATGTATAATGTGGAAGTGGAAATTAGGATGCCCATTCCTCTCTAATGATATGTTAGTTAAATCCAGACCGGCATTGCAGAAAATCGATAGAATATTCAATGTATGTATCAAACACAAACATTTAGTTGTGTTAAATGTATAGCAGACGCTATTATAGAGCCCTCAAAATATGGAAGAATGCTATTGGAAAGCGAAAGAATATCAGCGAAAGGCGTCCAGATTTAATGAAAAAATAGGGTATGAAGTAGTAAGCGTTATGTAAGTTTATATTATTATAAAAACCATTACTTGAATGATTGACAACCTATTTTTTTTAGCATTGATAAGATGATTAAACACAACTCAATATTCACCCTCTCAAAGCCAACGCCGTCAGAAGCAGACGTCATGATCAAAATTTGGGCTGATATATTTAAAGTTCTCTTTTACAGCACTGGAATATACATTCGCTGGTAAATTTCGTTTGTAGTTTATGTCTACGAACAAAGTTAGCTTACAGATACATAGGGGAGAAAAGAGACTGGCGACTGGTGATGATGAAAATACCATCTTTAAATTAGTAAATCAAACCCGTACTGTTTCGATTTGTTTTTACAGAAATTAATGTAGTCTTTGTACTTAATTTCTGTTGTTGAACTTTGAGCAGTCGAGGCTAAAGCAGAAGTAATAGTGGTTGGTGTTGTTTTTGGTGTATTTAGCTTTAAGCGAAGAATTAAAGCATCTGAAGCTACCGCAGCAGCACTTGTCGCCAAGTTAATACCATTGTGCATGAAAGTTAAATTAATGGGCTTCATCAAGGAATAAGATTGAAGCGAAGGAAATCATTACAGCTTGGTTTGAAATATACGATAATTATGAATATGCACTACATGACCTTAAAAGAACTTCTGGCAAGATTTATAAGGATGTAAATAAGAAGTCATGCAAACACAGCAAAGACATTGATTTGAAACCTGTATTTGATCAAGCTGTTGCGAACAAAACTCTCCTTTTTCGCTTGCTATGTAGACTTCTATAGCTTTAAATAAAACGTTATTAACCATATATGTAATCTTCCCAAAGTAGCGCATCTATCTTGTAAATCTGACATATTTATGATAAAGTGGAAAAGAGGGTGGATGGCCCGCTTTTTTTTTCAACGCTGCTGTGACACCGTTAAATACAAATTAAGTGGAGAAAAGATACCCATTATTTTTTTTTTTTTTTTTTTTTTTTTTTGGCTGTGGATCTGACTGAGAATCGAAAGATCTCGCGGATCAAGTGGGTGATTTTTAGCTTGATAATAAAGCAGTTGACCGAGAAGCGAAAACTCTCGCAAAATAAGTGAAAGACCGACTAAGAGTCGAAAAATCTTAAGGATGAAGTGGCATTTGACTTGGTCTTAAAAAAATATAGCATATGTAAAGTTTTTATTGGATATTTAAGTTTAATAGGGACCAAAGGCTCATCCAAAAGACCTAATAAATGGCGTTTGATTTAACGCTAAAATAAATATAGCCATTAGCTTCAAAAACCGGTGCAGAAGCTCCTTGGTTGTTTTGGCCACCGAAAATCTGCAGCACGTTTTCATCAGTGCGGACTGTTATTCATGGAAAAGAACAAAGGTGGAGTGTCTGTTTAAAGTGGGAGGAGGGTATGGTGATCCTAAAAGCTATTGCGGTATTCTGTATTCTGTATTCTGTATTCTATATAGTAGCACATATGATTTAATGAACGAATTTAATACTTGCAGCGGCACAGCTATTAGAGGAAATAACCAAAGAAAAGCGAATGGTAACTCGAAAACGCTTGTTTCCTAACCATCCAAAACTCTTGATCGAACTCCTCGGCAACAATCTTTAAATAATACTTCATAAGCATTTCTTGACAACATGAAGCTTTCATTGGTGAACCTTATAGGCATATTGGAGAGAGAAGTATACTTTTGCCTTTAAAACGAGCAGCCAATAATACTGTAAGAGTACTTGGCATGGACAAAAAGAATTGAGCCTGTTACATTTATTTTTCAATTTCTGCCCATTTTATTTGCCATTTGACCAATTATGTTTGTGTAAACACCAATTTCATAGGTCTGACTGTATAAGAAAAGAAGACAGAGGAAATAAAACCTTAGCGACTTTTGCTTTCATAACCACACTGAGTTTTATTTTCTGTGTTACATGATAAATGTAAAAAGTAGGAAAAAGAGTACAATGGTTACAAAGATCTTGGCTATCAGCCAACGGTTTGAGCTAATACTTGTGTAGTATTTCAGTAGCTCCCGTTGTGCTCCCATGACATTCATTTCTATATCATCTGTATTCTGATCAATTCTGGCGTGGATAAACAGATATTTAGCTTCTTCCCCACACTTAATTTTAATACTTATTCTTTACCTCTGCACTGTTTCTCTTTGTTCTGCTACCATTGTAGCTAACTGTTGGAAAATGCCACCCAATTCCGCAATAGTACTTTCAATACTCTCTATAGCAGTGGATCGATTGTCGATATATCTATCCTGTTCCATCACCATCATTTCCTGTTGTTGCTGTTGAGTGATCATGGGTATTCCAAGGGATAAAGTTGATTCCTGTGGCTCCTCCTCTTGTAAAACAACATTCTGTTGTGGTGTTACTGCTGTCGTTTCCAACCCACGACGACGGGATTTCATCAAGGGTGAATTTGCTAGCAACAAGAATCAATATTTGATTGTCACACAGGTGATCTCTTCTAATTATTTACCTAATGTGGGGTCTGTCGTTTGCTCTGCTGCCGAAAATAAAAATTGATCTCGTTTATCTTTTGTCATCTTCATATTTTCAGTTCTTATTTCCAAGACATCTTTAAAACACATGGATGTATCAGCTAATTTACTTTGTAAAGCAACAACAACATTTGAAGTATGCTCCGATGCCTGTTTCGATGCTTGTTTCTGATTTTTCGTATAGTCTTGAAGCATAGCGATTTGTTTGTTTAGCTTTGCAATATCTTGTTTAATTATAAATGTCAATTCCTGTTCGTTTACCCCATTGTTAACTATCGCATATTCTTTATCACAACAAATCTATACATACACTAATTTCAACAGGTTTATCGTCAAACAAAGTCTTTCTTTTAGCCACTGCAAAATAATAATAACAAACAAGTTTAGTCTTTTCAATAGCAAAGAGGGAATGTTAATTCACTACTTTACATCTGGTCAATTTCTCTAATTTAGCTGCGGTGTTTGTGATTTGTCTACTGATTTCAACTGCCATCATTGAAAACTCAGAACGAGCATGAGACGTCTTTTTCTTGTTGCTTAATGAAGAATGTGAAGGCTCGGGAGATGACAATAATGCTCTCCTTTCTAGAATTGAGGTCGGTACGTTGGTACGAGAACGGATACGTTCACACATAGAATGAAACTCATTTGTTCTATCTTTAAAGGATGTTGCCATGTTAAAGGTATTTATTGTTAGAAAGTAGGAAAGATGTTTCTTTAAACTCACACTGCTTTCGCTTACTTCAGAAATACCAACTGACAGTCACGTACACTTTGAAATAGTCAAATCCAAGAAGACCCTATTTGACTGGTCATTATCTTAACTCCTCAAGCTTTATGTTTATGTTAATATGCATTTACGAATATGCACTGTGTAAACACTTTCTTAAGAAATTGAATTTAATTAACTTGTCCTTGATAATAAGCACATTTGTTTATTTAACCACCTGATTTTTTAAAACGTGGGTAAAGGTGATTTGCTATTTCTTCTTATCACTAATAGCTAGAGTAACTACATCCAGTAGGTCATGCATATTTGGAAGAATCAGTGAATATGAAGTTAAACTAGTACCATTCTGCAACACCTTATATCCAGTCCTTTAAAAGAGAAAAAGAACGATTACAAACAATTAATTGTGTTTGGGTACCATTCATTGAAAAATAAGCAAAATTGTAGAACTAATAAAAGCGTGAAATGAAAACAACCTTTAATTGAGTAACAGCATACATTTTTATACGGATACACAACTACTCTTACCATGAGAATTGCATGATTGGTTCAAAAAGATTTACGCGATCTCAATAAGGTCTACAGTTCAATATTTAATAACATTAATAGTGAAATACTGCATTACTAAAGGCAGTGTACAGCTCATTCTGTCGCAGGCTTGCTGCCAAAACAATTTAGCATCTGGCTAAAGACTTATTAAAGGCCGTGTGTATCAGCTTGATCAACACTTCATCATCGTCTGATTTTGCCAGTAATTTTATTCAAAGTGCACTATGTTAATTATTTTTTGAATGATAACAAATATGACTTTTTTATAATTGATAATAATGATTTCCGCGTAATTTGTATAATAAAATGCAACAGATTCATTCAATTTTCACTTTTAGCTTTGTATCTCCATGTTGGAGCCGGTCTTGCTTTGAGGGAAGGCAGTGGCTCATTTTGGTTTTCATCTTGAATTTTTCTTTTCATGCTTTTCTTTATTTTCTTCTTATCATTAAGTGTTTGTTCGATAATATCTGCTGTGTTTAATGTGTAGTGCTAAAATTCAAAATATATTAGTATTAGGTTTACCATTTTTGTTTCTTCTCATTTAACCTTTAAATCAAAGATATCTCCAATAATAGCTTTACAATGCTTCTAGAGTTCGGGAACCGTCGATGGTAGAATGTATGATTTGATAGAGTTAGCAGCGTACAAATGATTATCAACCAGGTTTACAGACATGGTGTTTGTTTCTAGGCCTAAACATATTAAATATTTAGTCTTGTAATAAAATGTCAAAGAATGAAGCCAAAATTTACCCATGATTTGAACATTGACCACATTTAAGAGGGCTGCATTTTCTTCATTTACATTCAAACCCATTACTTTGTCACAAATAATCTTTGCTTCTACTAACAATTTGCTTCGATCGGTTGTAATTTTCTTAAGGCCAGCATAAGGTGCAAACTCAACAGCGCATACAGGGTATTCAGCATTATCGTACAACAGCACAAGCTTTGCATGTTATGACTGATTTACAACAGTTTCTTGCATGTAAGAACATCATTTTATTCAAGGATTATCAATTTGATCAAGAGTTACTTTAAAGTATCGATGCTGAAGAACATGCTATTTATATAAAGACATCCATTATGAAAGACACCATTAAAACAGACGACGCAGTTTATTCAGATTCGACCACTATTTTAAGAGCAACAAAAAAACCAATCGAAGAGACCTCAAAATATAGTTGAACAAATTATATGAAAGGGCGTCTGAAGATGATTCCATGCTTATTGAAGTGTTTTCCAATTTGTCAAGCAAGCTTCCAAATTTTGAAAGACTTGAGGCTATAGGAGAACTCGAATTAACAACCAACTTTCTGGATCCTATTTTCTCCCCTCTGTTCCACCACCCTGCCGCAAACAAGCATTTTATCTGGTTAAATAGACAAAACGAAAATACGGGCGGCTTGAGGCCGGACGGAGCCATAGTCAGCATCCCAAAAAAAGCAGAAAGCATAACCTTAGAATATTGTGAAATACAAGCGCAGGATGTAAAAGCAAATTCCGAGTTAGCATTCTGTATCAAGTGCATGACAAACCCTTTTCAATTGATTCACCGTATCAATCAAATCCGCAATATCATAGATTGTCCTAGGTCCATTAAACGATAAGATTTCGTACATAATTGTGACATCCGGGAAAGCCTCTTCAATAAAGTAAATTATGACTTTATAACCAACTGCCTGTATCGAGATAGCTTTTTTGTTTTCTTTTCTTAACATCAGATCACGGGAAAAAGTTGATAGCCTGACCAAATCAGCAAACGCCAGCACGGAATTTACGTCTACATCCTGCGCTTTTACTTCACAGTATCCTAATGTGATGCTTTCGGCTTTCTTCGGAATACTGACTATGGTTCCGTCCGGCCTCAAGCCGCCCGTATTCTCGTCTTGTCTATTTAACCAGATAAAATGCTTGTTTGCGGCAGGGTGGTGGAACAGAGGGGAGAAAATAGGATCCAGAAAATTGGTTGTTAATTCGAGTTCTCCTATAGCCTCAAGTCTTTCAAAATTTGGAAGCTTGCTTGACAAATTGGAAAACACTTCAATAAGCATGGAATCATCTTTAGACGCCCGTTCGTATAACTTGTTCAACTGTATTTTAAGATCTCTTCGGTCGGTTTTTTGGTTGACTCCTCTTAAAATTGTGGTCAAATCTGAGTAAACTACGTCATCAGTTTTAATGGTGTCGTTTATGATAGATGCCTTTAAACTAATAGAATGTTCTTCAACATCGATACGCTTGAGTAATTCGGGATCAAATTGATAGTCCTTGAATAATATAATGTTCTTACATGCAAGAACCTGTTGTAAATCACTCATGAAATCAAACCCATGCTTTTTCGATTTGCCTTTACAGAAATTGATGTAGTCTTTGTATTTATTTTCTGTTGTTAAACTTTGGGTAGTCGAGGCTAAAGCAGAAGGAATAGCGGTTGGTGTGGTCCTTGGTGTATTTAGCTTTAAACGGAGAATTAAAGCATCCGAAGCTACCGCAGCAGCACTTGTCGCCAATGTAATACCATTCTGCATGAGGGTTTTGTTCGCAACAGATTGATCAAATAAGGGTTTTAAATCAACGTTTTTGCTGTTTTTGCATGTTTTCTTATTTACATCCTTATAAATCTTGCCAGAAGTTCTTTTAAGATCTTGCAGGAAAATGTCTAGGCCTCCGTATCTTTTTTCAAACGTATGTTTTAGACCATTCACAGCGATCCGGGGCAAGACCAGCAAGCAAATGTAATCACAACCATTTACAGTGCAACCCCTGCTATTCACAGCATGTCCTTCCTATGGGTTTCAACCCAAGGACCCAGTCTTGAAAGGTAAAATTCCATAGCAAAAACTAGCTGTAGCTGTAATATCGCTAGAATGCCAATGTATCTTTTAAAAAAAAAGAACTAACAATTTAGTGTTATTGAAAGAAGAAGAAAACGTTATTATATATTAACCTTTTAACTTTGATTTCAAAGAAGACAAGTATGTTAAGGGAAAAGAAAAGAAGAAGAATAAAGTGTGTGAGCCAGCTTTATTTATAGATAAACAAGCTTATGTCAGGATGATTTCATTTGTCTATTTTATCATCCATAATGTTTGGGCCTTTACCTAAAATAGAAACATTTTCAAAAAACCCTTAAGCAAATCAGAACTTGATAATTGTCAGTAGTAGCTTGTAATGATAGTGAAGCATATTTTATGGAAAACAAAAATCGATCATCATATGGAGTTTAGACGACATGGCACGTCAATCGACGTAAAGACCTATGTAGACCATCACGTGATTCTAAAAAAATACGTTCAAAAAAATACGTAGATCTAGACATTTCCTGTACAAATAATAGGCGTTTTTGTGTAAGCCCCAATTTGTATCTCAGTCCTCCTCTCTGGGTTTTGCCATTCATGCATAATAATTATGGTTACTACAAAGTATGAAAAAAATGGTAGGTGTATTTTGCTATGCGTAAATTAATAATTTCTTATTTCGCGAGCTACGCTAAGGCTGGTGGGGGAGCATGTACTGAAATCGCATATAATATCATTCCCATAGTGCTACAACAACCTGAACATCACCATTGATCTTTTCTACATACCAGTGTTCCATATCTTAAATACGGCCTCTCTCATCGCATTTGGAGGTGACTCCTCTTACATCTGGCCACTTCTATTTTCAACAAAAAAACATGGTTTTCGTCCGTCAGCAACGAACTCGTTTACAATACTCTCTCTTTTCTTTAATGGATTTCTTACCCAGTCTAACTCGTCATTGACTACGTTTCTACAATTGAACCTAGCTTCCATCGTCAACCCAGTCTCCAACACTCCTGTTATTCCGGCCTCTGAGTCAATAATTTCTGAGGTTTTCCGTCGCAACAGCGCCAGTATGTCTAAAATCTTGGTACGCGATTTCTTCATTCTGGATCCCAATACACATATCCTTCGACAACAATCTGATCGTAAACCTAGACCCCCTATCCTACTTCGTAAATCCCGGGTCGCAATAGCAAATGAGTATATGCAACCTACTGGTAACTTTCGTCGTCTCCTGGGCGCGAGTATAGAGTCTACTGGATTTATTGATCTCCGTCCTCTTCTTGAGACTCAAATGTCCACTTATATTCTAGCATTCGATCAACCAAAACAATTGGGAGTTCTGTTGCGTAAATCCTTGTCCCCTCCAAAAAAAAAACTGCTACCACGTTTAGTAAGAAAATGGAAAACGTTCCGGGATCTGCCTATATTTCCAGGCATTCTTACAGTATGTTATCGGGCGATTCACCAAGAGTTGCCCAACAAAAGCCTCTTAAACGACATCATCCCAGATTCTTTCCCTTCTGTTACTTGTATCCATTGTACACAAACTGAAGATACGTTAAATCACTTTCTGCACAATTGTCCCAATAAAACAGTCTATCTGGATCCAGTGATTATCAACCTTCTTTCCAGACGTGTTAATTGAGCCTGGTAGATTACTAGCTAAACTCCTTTTGCTGGCATCTCACTTGGAATCTGGAGATCTCATTGAAAACTACTTTTTGGCGATCAACCTTTCACAATCACAACGGTGCTTCCACTCTGCAATTCCATCGTATGGCAACTACACTTCCAATCGCTTGTCAATTAATAACAATGTGCTTCATTCAAAAAAACCTACTTCTTTTGCCTTGTTGTTCTAAACGTAACTCTTTCACATTATTCTTCGCAACTCTTTACCCCTTTTAGTCTCACCGGGACATTAAATAAATTTTGAAAGACAGCTGCGCTGCCTTTCCCTACAAAAAAAAAATCATTTTTTTGAAAGTGACAAAACCAGCATACAGTCAGACCAATGGGATAACATAGCTGGGGTAATACAGACCTCTGGATCCTAACTGTAGTGGCCCGTAAAAATATTCAGAATCCAATAGATATGCGATCCAGAGGCTGTAATTGATTTTATAACCAATTGAATGGCAATCCAGAGGCTGTAACCAGATACTTATAAAAATCCTTCAATCAGGACGATAACCATGAAATTACGATCCAACTGGTGATATGTAATTATACACAGACGAATCTTGTCTGCTGACATAAGCTCGAACAATAAAATGATCATATAGTAATAGGTGTTACCCCTAATAAGGATACTGTACCTACAAAAAAAAAAAAAAAAAAAAAAAAAAAATGTAGAGTTTATGCCTTTTTTCCTAGTCAGACAGTTACATGTGGTCTGTTTTCATCTTTCGATAATTAATGGATTTACCTTAATACCTTGTTTGTGACCTGTTTAATACAAGAGTTAATTTAAGATGTATCAAATGAAAATGTTGTTAGATTCAATCTTTCTTCCTTACTTTCGCCACTTTATTTCAAGATGAAATGGAAAGCCCAAGTGGCGGTGATAAAAGAAGTATGTATATACTGTTTTTTATACATTTGTCAAGTACTGACCATATATTTACTACTATTGACAGATGTAAGGCAAAAACCAAGACCTTTACTTTTAGAATACAGCCATGGGGAAAGTAGCAGTACTGAAGGTACAGAACATTACTAATTTTTACACCACTTGCATACGACAATACATGAACATATTTGCTACATATAGGCTCTTCAGACGGGGATGTTCCCTTAGAATGCTATTGCTTAAATAGCAATATAGCTTCGTTCACGTCTAGCACTCGTGATAATACTAAATTATCTGAACTATTGGAAACTGCTGTTTCAAACTTTGAAGTTACCTCCAACGATAATAAGAGTAGATTAAGAAATTATTTCTTTTCTCATCAACTCAAGATCATCCCTAATGCTGGTCAACTTGCGTTTGATAACAATCTCGCTAATAATGTTGTACCTACAGTTCAACAATTAGTTAAAATGTTGAACAATGGTGCCGACAATCCGTTCATAATCAAATCCAAAAAGTATGACGGAAAAATAGTAGTACCTAAAGGGAATCTTTTATTATATGCTTGTAGTCGAATTTATAACTGCCGCATTTATTTGTTTTCATCAAGAGCAAAGCCAATAGTTATCCATCCACCGTCAAATAGTCAATTAGATAAAACCAATGTCTCAAATATTGCTATATTCAAATATTGCGATTCGTTTATTACGGAATGGTTTTCGCTGGAGTTGAGAAAAAAGCCTGGTGTCTATGTTAAAAAGTCGAGTAACATTGTTAATACTACTACTACACTCGCGGCAGAAAAAAGACAAGTAAGTGAGAAAAAACCAAGACAAGCTTATACCAAAATTGGAAATGATCTTGATGATGAAATTTTATGTCTACTGGAGGAAGAAGTCAAATTTCAGTATCGAAAGAAATGGTCTTCATACCAAACAAAGCAAAAAAATAAATCCAATATGATCCAAAAAATTTTCTGAAAGTCTCTCTAGAAAAAGCCTACCAACAGGCGCCGCAATTGTAATCAAAGCTAAACTCGAACAAAAGATAAAAAGCAATCAGTTTGATACCTTTAAGGAAGCGGATATTCCAGCATCTGGTTTGTGGGTCCAGCAAAAAATAAATCGACTCAAACAACAAGGAAAATTTACCGTCGATGGATTTATATATAATTTTATTGCTGAAATTACGAATTAAAAATCGTTAGAATCAACGTCAAAAAGCAGCAGCAGCGCCTCTATTCCCTCTTTTGAGTCTGAAAATGATACAGAAATAGGTATTGCCAATACAGATTCAATAGAAGATGACTACCGTACAGTCAGTAGGAGCCTTAAAAGAGTAATCCATAAAGACTTTGATTACAATATATATTACAAAGCATGGAAGCTTTACAAAACGAATGCACCTTAAGTATGCATGGAATGTCTCAAGCAATAGGCTCATTAAGTGAATCTATTATTTCTGGCGCTATTTTTTCTTCGAAGCCTAAATTCTACTTCGACTACAGTTGTACCGGACTTAATGATATAGAAGCACATCTAAGAAAAACACCTATTGCAATCCTAGGTCCTGCCGAAAAAGAGTTCCTTGATGATAGTGGTATTTTGACTTATCTTGGCTTTTGGTCTGTTTTGTTCTACTGCGTTGGAGGAAAAATCAATTCAAAAAATAAGCACCCTTAGGTAATTTTTATATATCATCCTTATAAATAATAACATATATTTTTATGATCCGATAAAGAGCTATTGAGTTCATCAAAAGCAATTTGGAAGCACGACACATGCGTGATTTTGTAACAACTCCTACTATTTCGTACGCCTGCCGTCAATACTACACGAACTTTACAAATATATGTGGACTTATCAAAAGTACATGCAGGATTTAAAAGTTGTAGTAACTCTTATTATAAGAGCTAATCTTTGCAAACAAAGATTTTTTTCTAAACCCTCCATGGTAGCTTCAAAAGCCTCCTCGTCAAAAGAATTCTCCTCTGGCAAAAAGAAGACCAAAAAACTTATTTATAATGAACGAGCTCTTTGAATGTCTTTTAAAGTATAATCAGCATAAAAAAAGGGGAAAGCTCTTTGTCATAGAACAATTGATGGAGAAACTGTTTCAGACTACAGATACAGCCAGCGACAAAGAAAATATAATGATGGTTACAAAGCTTTCGTCCGTAGATGCTGATATGTCTTTTTTCGAAGATGAAGATGAACACGAGGATGAAGCCGATTTATTGATTAAATCTCATTCAGATTTGAATGATGACAAATCGGTTACTTTGGATAATACGCAAACGGACTTAACAGCTAAGGAGGTGAGGGCTCTATCCACTGTTTGTATTATGCTGATACAATCATCAACGATTGATAATGAAGTGGATGCCAAAAACATATTTAAAAAATTGTAATTGGATACGCAAGAAAGCATTCCTAGAGCAGCTCTAGATTTTGCGCAAAACTTGTTAATGGTCTCAGAAAAATACGTTGCAAGAAGGATGAGGAGTGCTTGGGAAGCTTTTTTGGGATGAGAAAGCTTCGAAATTTGATTGTGAGATACGCCAAAGAACATTATAAAAGAAATAGAATGGGTGTTTGCAGCCTGTATCCGATTTCAGATAAAAAAAATCTCTATTAGGGTGGACAGTAAATCACTTTACTTGCTCTTTGCTAAATCGTACAACATACACAAGTCAGAAAATACTTACTTCACAAACTACTTGGATATCTCTACGGAAAATGACAAACGGTTGATATTCTCAAATTTTTTTGATATAAGTTATCTAGAAAGAATATTGAAAGAACAGAAATTACATCCAACCTTTTCATTCATATTTTCAAGTCGGTATTCCCTACAGTTTTTAGGAGTCGAAATCACACTTAAAAACTATTCCAAATTGGATTTAAAGGCGCGTGCAGAATTGGAGGAAGCTCATAAGAATAATGATGGCCACAATGATAATGCCAATCTAAAAGAAGCTGTTCGAAATTTAAACGTAGGAATCAAAGAGTCTAAAGCAAAGCAGGCACGTCTAAGCCGTTTACTTCTTCCATTGGAAAAACTTAGAATGGATCAAGCAAGAAACTTTAGAATTGAAGAAAGAGGCAAGGATAAATGGGACGAGGTGAAATACAACGACCTTAAAGAAGCAAGAGCTAATTGTGACAAGATATATCCGGAGTTAAAGAGTGTACGTGCCACTATCTCTAACAATTAAACAGAAATGTATAGATTGAATAAAATATTGCACAAGCAGCCTCAGCCAGCAGATAATATAAACAAGGAAGCCATTTCGGATAAAGATATAACATCTTTAGCAAAAGGAGAAATTGCAGTCCAAGGAATAGACCCAGGGGTAGTGACTACTGCTTCATTTAAAGGCACATCAAGCTCTTTACTGTTTGAAAGTATAAACAGATATACTGCTTTAAAGAACTTGGATTCAGTAGAATCTACTACAAACGAAAAACAAGTTAGTTTAGAATTTACGGCCAAGATGGTGAACAATGCCACCTTTTCCACAAAACATAGACAAGAACGACATAGGATAGAAAACCAGAAAATACAACTGATGTTTCATATCTGGAAAAAAAAAGGCTTACTAGGAAAATACGTACAAAAAAATTATATCGATTATTTTTTAGCCGCCACAGAAAAAGACTTGTTACATCAGTAGGAAAGGGAAATAACAATGTCGTATGGTCATTTCTGGGAAACTGGTCCGGTATTACTACGTTTATGAAGGGTCATACTAGGAGAAGCCTAAAACCAGTAATTACAGAGCTTCAAAAGACAGACAAGGACAAGTTTATGGTTGTTGACGAATATAAATCAACTATTACTTGCACTTCGTGTTTTGAAACCACTACTAAGCAAGTAGTTAGAAGAGGGAACACAATAAAAAGAATAAAAGGTGCAGTAGTTTTCGTTAACAAAAACTGTCCGAGACGCATGCATAACAAGTCAACCACGTCAAATCGAGACCAAAATGGTGCGTTAAACATTGCTCTGATAGGATTCTCAGCATTAGTTTCAGAAGATGGTCTTACTCTCCTACCTTTCCGCCGTGGTGTAAATAATCCAAATAAGTAAATAATTAAAACTCTATGATTAAATATACTTTTTACTAACATAATGTGTTCAAGGTTCAACTTATCAAATAATCTCATGCAAGCCAGATTAGCTATGCAAGGATCTCCGGGTGAGCCGGTAACTAATTTTTCTCTGTGACTTGTCACCCCAGACATGCCATACAAGCCAAAAATTCTAGTTTAAGTTTTCTCTTTTTTTTTGTATCAATGTATTATTTCAATAATAACGATAATAGCTCCAGCGAACACCATTCTCAACATAACCATGACGGACCGTTATTTAGTCAACCTTTAGACCCATCTACATTAAGTGGCCCATTAGCAGATTATGACAATATCATTACTGACCCTTTATTTGATTCAAATCATAATTGGGACTTTTACTCACAGCAACAACTTGATCCTCAACAAGAAGCAATTTTGTTAAACGACCCAAATTTTTTGCGTCAACATCAATTACTGCATGACCAGCAAAAAGAATTACATTCTCGTTTACTTCATGATGATGAAAGGCCGGAACAAGTCTCAAATCTTACTGCCATGTTTGAGCCAATTGTTGTCAAAATAGAACAGGAGGAAGATCAAGATAAGAAATCGAAAAGGATTAACCATAGACGACAGCAGGTAGTGATGAAAACTACAATCAATGACGATGATAAGGTCGATCATCAGCGTCGTTTCAATGAATTGCAAGCTCGTTTTAGAGTGAATTATGCGCGTAAGCCATCTGTACAGCAAACATCCAATAATATGAAGCCAGCTTCTAGTAAAACACCTAAACAGTCTTTGTTACCTCAGCAACAGGCATTACAAGATAAGCCATCGCTTTCACTGGAGCCTACTACTACTCCTGCTACTGTAAATGCTGCTAATCATACTACCACCACTGCTTCTGCTACTACTGCGGCTAATGCGGCTGTTTCTGTTAGTAGTCAAGTGATGACAGATGAAGAATTGTCTAGTTCGTTCCCGTCTCGCACTATGCCAATCCAGATTCAAAGAGTGCCAAGATTAAATAGTTTGCAACCTTTCGATGCCGAATCACATCAGAAGCAATTAGACAATCAATTGGATAAAGTGGATTTCGATGATATCACAGTGTCAGAATTAAAAGAGATGTTGAGACAGAGAGGTAAACCAGCAACTGGTAAGAAAGCTGTTTTATTACAAAGACTACAAGAAGAGAGAGATCTTTCAAAAGGTGGGAGAAGTGCAGGAAGTTATGGTAGTACAGGTAGTGGTGGTAGATTATTATCCAACCGACATTCGCAACCAGTTCCTTTCTCGCGCTCTATAAATATCGATACACCTCAAAGACCAAGATCATTCCAAAGCAGTTCACCAGTCATGATTCATAACCCAGATAACAGTTCACCTATCCATACTATTTCACCTTCTTCGCCAGGCGCTTCGTTACACCGATCCATTGCAAATATGCATATCGGCTCACCGCCTGCCATTTCTAGAAGATATTCCCCTTATTCGCCAAGACTTAGCTCATCACCTAAACCCGTTCATCATGAATACTCTTCCTCTGTACCTTTGACAATGGGCGAATCTCCTAATAACAATACACTTACTACACCTAATAATACTACTAATAATAATAACAACATCAATAGCAACAACTATAACAACAACAATATGATGTTGTCTTCATCTTATTCCGTAAGATCTTCTTGTCGATACTATAATAACCCAAAGACATACAAACCGTTCATGTCTTCTGCATTAGCAACACCCGATAGAGAAGAGGACGTAAATCCATTTGATAGTTTCTATGCTCGTGGAAGTGGTGATGCTCCTATTAAAGAAGAAGACACCAGTGAATTTAGTAACTATTATGGGGATGCAGGAACTCGACCTGTTCATGAGGGAGAGATGCATTCATTTGGTCCCGGGGAACCTGTTGAAGGCAACATGGATTGGATCGATCCAACCGCATTTGAAAACATTCTACAACAACAAGGTAATAATAGTAATAAAAAACTAATACTCTTTATGTAACTGACACTTAATAAATCGTAGTTTCTCACGATCAATTACTTTCGAACGATCAAATTATGGCCATGATAAATACGCAACAACAGGCTTTTGATTTCAGGTTGGACGATAGTAACTTCAGTCATCCATATTATCATCAATAGATCGAGATTTTTCTCTCCCATTAATATATACATCTTTGTACATTATCTACACCTCAGTTTTTTTTTCTACTCCCTTTTTTTGCACATTTGTCACTCTTCCCAACCCCCTTTAAATAAACAGTTTTTAATATCCCACGTCTCATCGCATCATCCTATTTGATTGGTCGGTATTTAGTTAAAGTGTTGCAAATGTCAAACATAAAAACTGAGTAATACCCTCTCAAAAAAAGAAAAATGTTCTTGATCGCACAATCAAGAACAAAATATTTAAATTCGCTGTGCAAAAAAAAAGCTATTTTGATCTCGTGTGACGCTGAATTAATAAACATTCCTGAACCTTCTTTTCGTTTTGTCAATTGACTGATAAATTAATAAATTATTAGCTGCTCGAAATACATCATCATTATGAAGTATACATAGGTAGAGATAAATGATGACAAACACACAAATTCAAAAATCGTCATCAAATAAAAATTGATAAAAATAATTCTGTGGTTAGTAATCATTTTATCCAATCAAGAATTGTTAAAGAGACATTAGTAATCTATTTGCTAATCGCCAAATTTAGTTCCCGGAGTTAAAATTGGTATAAAAGTAGACTAATTTGTTTGGCAAACACGCTTTTCTTCTTTTATTCAATAATTTTATCACTTTTTTAAATATGTCTTTCCAAGAACCCAAGAACCTCGCTGCCTTCAAGGAATTGATCGCTCAAGATAAGTTAGTTGTTGTCGACTTCATGGCCACATGGTGTGGACCTTGTAAGTTGATTGCTCCCAAGTTGGTCAAGTTCATCGGTGAATACAAGGACGTTGTCTTTGCCAAGGTTGATGTTGATGATGTTGCTGTAAGTTTTAATAAATATAAGCGAGAGTGTGTGCTTCAGGTAGCTAATATCTGAAAATAGGAAGTTGCTGCTGAATATCAAGTTCGTGCTATGCCCACCATTATGTACTTCAAGAATGGTGTCAAGCTCGGAGAGGTTGTTGGTGCCAACGTTGCTAACATCGAAGCTAAGATCAAGGAATTCTCTGCTTAAGCCGGCCTATCGACTTTATTTTTGTAATCTATATCCACCATGTTTGAAACAAAATAAATATTTTCTTTCTAAAAAAAATCTTTTTCAATTACACATTCCGATTGTTCATGGGTCAGAGGAGATTTATTTGAAATAACATTTCCTTCCATGATGTCCAATTAAAAACCTTGATTAGAATGTTAGTAAGGTACTGTATTAGCTGGAATAGAGCATAAATGAACCGCATCATTACTGTCATTGCTATAATTCAAACAAGTGAAAATTATTTTCATACAGACTTATAATTGTTTCGGACAAATGTAAAAAATAAATAGACAAGATATCCGTCCCAGTCAATACAATTTTTTGTATCGATAATGTCACAAGGAATTTAACGAGGACGGCAAATTATTTTCAACCAACACTTCACGATTTAAGTGAGAAAAAGAGAGTATGGAGGTACCGACAAAGGTTTCTACACTTGTGCAGATAATCGAAATGGTTTACTTGTGATGTAACGATAGAGGGGATTATAATTGGGTAAGGCATTTAGTGGAGGAAAAGAAGATGATAGAGATTATGACATAGAAAAAACGTATGGCGGTGGAAAAGAACAGGTACCTGATCCAAGACTATAACTACGCACATTGTCTTCAGTGGATGAGGATGCTGTTGAAAAAATCAAAAATCTTTCTATGTTTTTGCGAAAGGTCGCATTCAGCGCTCAGCTTTTTGTTAATTTTTATATTTTGAAACATCTAAACAGTTTGCCTAACGAATTATTGAAACAAAAATTTTGGTAAAGCGTGTGTAGAGTGGTGTACCAAAATTTATCTATTCAAAACTATATCCACTTAGTCGCCATCTCGTGGAAGTATGGGTAGGGCTTAACAGTGTTGAAGGCGTCAATTTGACAGTTGATAAAGGCGTCTTAAATCTTAACGGCCAAGTGGTTTCATCTGCTTGTGAATCTATAGCCACTTGTTATAACAACTACTGCATAGAGAATTTTGAAAATAATATTGCAAACTATTATATATATATATATATATATAATCCGTCAAGCATTTCATATAAGTGTAAACCTTGTTAAATATATATTAAAAACTTGACATAAATTACCGTTTTTGTAACAGGACATAAAAATACCCGTAGTAAAGCATATAGTGTACGGACATGTGCTCAATGTAACGTTTTCTCCAGGACTAGGAGCCATTAATGCTGACAGTATTTCCCACTTCTTTGAACAGTGAAGAGCAAGAAAAAAATTGTGCGCTTTTAAATCCATTGATATTGGAGATAAAGATTTGTATACCAGCATTTCCTGTAACAAAGGCAACTCTAAATAATGCTCCATTCAGCATTATGCCACTATTTAAGCATATTCTGGAGAAATATGAATCCTTGATTGCGGAAACTCCGCTAACTGTTCCTGTCTCCTAATTACAAATCATCCCACAAGAACAATCAGACGAGATTGACCAAGTAAATAACAGACCAAGAAAAAAGAAGAAAGAAAGGATCAACAACAACAATGACGTAAAAAGAGATTTCCAGCCGCCTCGTCTCTTTAGTCTATTTCCGAATCCTAGCTTGCATTAGTCGGTAGCCAAAATTTGACTGGTGTGTTTCCGACGGCTTCACTGGAACGGTAGAGGTAAAAGCGATTTTTGAACACACCCAAAGGTCTTTTTTTTTCGTTTTAATTTTGCTAAATTAAACAATGATACGTAGGCACATACAAATAAACGTGCTAATTTTCAACTTGTATAGCTTTGAAAAATCAAAAAATTTACCTCAGCGTAAAGGAAAGACTTACATTAATAGCCTGTACACAGACGGGTACACTTGTAAGATCTCTTTTTGCCTGTAAATGAACCTTCTTTGGATCTACATGATTTCAATAGTGAAGAAATAAATCGTTATTTTAGACGTTGCTCAGTAGATCCCAATAGGAAAGATGCTTTTTTGTCATTTCATGGTAACACAGATGTTAGGCGGCCATCATCAACCGAATATTACAACATAAATGGGAGTACCAATCGTCTGAAGTTGGAGCAAGACAGGAAGAAAGGACAAGGTGTGCAAGCAACCGAGACAAATATACCTTCTGTGAAGTCAAAAGTTTCAGATGAATATATTACGCATGTGAAATACATGATGCAAAATATGGACACACTGTTTAATTTTTACAATTTTCAGACAGCAAGAGTCAAATGATGTAATTACATCGGAAAACAGCGTGCCCTCCTGAATGTTTTTAATATCCTAATTAAAGGATCAAAGAAGTACAATAAGGGACGACGGAAATAACAAGAAATAACAAGAGAAAAAGAAGCAAGACAACTGCAAAGTATCTAAGCAACGCCCCTCAAGCCAGCTCAAGACGAGGAAAGATCGTTTCTAGGTAATACTCACATACTCACGGATATTGTTCCTCTTCTAATTCTTTTTTTCTTTTTAAAAAAAAAAGAAACCACAAAAAGAAATTTGAAGAGGGTGACAAAAGTAAAATGCCATTGTTAATTTTTGGGGATGGCCTCAAGATTTAAAGTCACGTAAAGATCAGTGGGCATAGGCATGGTGTCTCTGAGATGATATACAGACAGTTGAAGCTACGGGAAAAAACTTGGAGAATTATTGCTACTTGACATAGATGGATATAAAACATCAAAGATGGAACATGTACGCGTCAATAACATGTACACCATTGCCACTTCGATTTGGAGAGGCGATGGCCGATCCGATGTCTTTAAAAAACAAAGCGCCACCACCAATGTGGTTGCCACGCCTCACTCCGGTAAGGAGCAGGCTTACAAGTAAAAGCTGCAGTAGATTACCGAAATGTCTTAAAACTAAATAAATTCCTGTAAATATTTTTTTTATCTAATTAAAAATTAAGTCAGTGTCTAATATTTTTTGAAATCTGTATAAAGCCAACAACAATAAAAACAGAAGCAGTGCATGTGCTGTAATGTCTGATATGTTCTTTCCCGGCAGTTATTGGGACTACCAATCCAACGGAAAGTTCAAAATTTAACAGAATTATATTATTATATACGTCGGTTTTAATGGGGACCTCCGGATATGTGTCATTCTAGAGACGTATCGTTTTCCATTATAAACATTTGTACCATGAATCCAGTCTGTAGCACCGGGTGACTGTTTAAATATGGAAAACAAGCCAATTGTAATGCTGTAATCTTGCTCATTGTTCAAGAATTGTATATCATTCAAACCCATAATAGCATATTTAGCATATAAAGAACTATTCACCTTATTTGTAAAATGTCTAGCAAATAATGCACTTTATTACTAAAAGGCTAGTCTATTTAAATAGGAACACTTCTCTCTATGCAAAAATAACATGATGATCTTGACGTAGATAAGTTTTGTGTATGATCGTATCATATCTGTCAAATGATGCTATTTAAAAGATAACATGTTTTCACTAGAATATTCGTCATTTATTAAGGCGTAAACATACGGTTTACTAAACCTTGAGTGTTGCGCCATCATTTTTCTCGATTGCGTGCGCGTATTTTTTTTTTTTTTTTTGTATTTTGCTAAATATATATTATAGAAAGCTTCCACTTAATAATGGGATATACCAGAACACAATTCCGTATGTGCCTTAGCAGCTGTAGTTACTGGTGGCGTGTTTTATATAATCAAAATTAGCTGTACGCCAAGAATACTTTTACCCCACAAGTAATTCAAGTACAAGAATTATCCTCCATTGAGTAAGTTAGTGTAACATTACCACGTATGTGAAGATATATGGTATACTTACCCATGATATTGCGCCATCATTTTAACGCATATGCAATATTGTGAAATCTGTTTGTCGTTATCGAGTGCTAAGTTAAAAATAAGCAGTCGAGATTGCGAATTCGAATTATTAATATAAATAGAAGCATGAACATCACTGACATTTTTTCATTATAATAAATTTTATAACAACACCAAAAAAATGGCTCCTCCTAACACTGACGCTATCATTCAAGAAATTGAAAAGCTCAATTTACAATCTATTGCTCGTGAGAAAGGCCATTACGTTGTCTTCCCTGAAACAAAGGTATAATATAAAGATTCAAGAAAAAACATGGCATTTAATTATAATAAACAGTATCCCGATCTCGAGTTGTTTGAACATAAGGATCCTGGTCATCGCGCTGATCCCACAAAGGCCTCTATTTTAAAGAATGCTGAAAAGGTCTTTGATCTCACCCCTAACATTGGTACTGAGATCCATGGTCTCCAATTATCGGCTTTAACTGATACTCAAAAGGATGACTTGGCTTTATTGGTTGCTGAACGTGGTGTTGTCTTCTTCAGAGATCAAGACATTGACGTGTATCAAGGTATTGAGTTCATCAAGCATTATGGACCTCCGTAAGTTAAACCAAATATATAAGCATGCTCAATATTAACAGAACTGATAGTCATATCCACAACACTTTTGGTCACCCTGAAGGACTTCCTGAAGTTCATGTAGTTTATTTTGACACCAATACCTTCAAAAACTACAAGTCTATTGGCGGCGTTGACTTTTCATTATTGGTTACTGGTGCCGATGGGTGGCATTCTGATGTTACTTACGAAAACCAACCTGCCGGTTTGACTTTACTTAAGATTGATACGTTGCCTCCCACTGGTGGTGATACTTTGTGGTCATCTGGATACAGTGCCTATGACAGACTTTCACCCGCTTTCCGCGAGTTTCTTGAAGGTTTAGAAGCAGTACACACTGGTCAACAACAAGTCGATGAAGCTCTCAGGGCAAATCATGTTCTTCGTCGTACCGTCTGGACTGCTACCCATCCTGTTATCCGTACACATCCCGTCACTGGATGGAAAGCACTCTTTGTTCAACCAGGTTTTACCCGTTCTATTGTTGGCCTCTCAAAGCGTGAGTCTGATCTTATTTTGAAGCACTTGTTTGAACACATTGCTGGCGGTGTTGATTTCCAAGTTCGTTTCAAGTGGCAAGAAAACAGTGTTGCTGTTTGGGATAACCGTACTACCACACATAATGCTATCTTTGATTACCTCCAAATTGGCAAGCGTCATGGATGGAGAGTTACTCCTCAAGCTGAAGCACCCTATTTCGATCCTAAGAGCAAGTCCAGAAAACAAGACTTAGAAGAAAAAGCTGCTGCTGCTCAAGCATAAACACCTCATTTTATATCCCAAACTTTTATAAATAAAAAATCGCTTCATTTTTCCATGTATCACTTATATCACAAGACTGCACAATGTCCAAATATGCCTGGAAAACAAGGAAAAATAAAAAATCCTCCTCAAGACCAATTTGATTTGAGTGTCGCTTTATGATCATTGATATTTTTATTCGCGCAAAAAGGAGAAAGAATGACAAGTCGTCACTACAGCTCACGAACGATATGTTAGCTTCATACCAACAGTACAATTGTTAAATTTCCAAAAGCCACAGACGATCATTATAGATCATTCCCCCCCCCCCAATTGCTCCGTGAGCGGGACAAAAACAACACAAACAACATAGTTTTTTGGGGTTGGGAACGTCCCGGTGTTGGCATTCATCCGAAACACGTATAAAAAAGGACGTACGTATCTCATTTTTCCTTCCTTCCCGACATGTCTGACACAAGTTACTCTGACAACGATTTTCACGATGCCATTGAAAGGCTGTCCACTAACAAAATCGCAAAGAACAAAAGAAGTAGGTTTCTTTTTTTCCTTTTTTTCGAACAGATGGATCGCCATGCTAATCACAATGATCGTAGTCACCTCCTGCTTTTCTGAAGATGATCTACCTACACCCCGACAACAATTTACAGGAATCGAGCAAGTTCGAAACAAGGTAGGACACCAATCCAGAGCAAGCAGTATAAGTTTTGAGGAGTACGGTAATATACCACGAAAAAGCAGTCGTCTACATACCAGAGTACAAAGCTGGTCAGACTCTCCCACAATTCAGCCAGGAAGGAAAAGTCAAGAATCTAGTAAAGCCCTCATGGTAGGTGTTCATCAAAATCATCCGATACATCACCAAGAACCTCCACATGGAAAGCCGTATGTTAAAGTAAGTCTCTTTAGTGAGATAATAAGTTGATCTAATCTTGTCCTCCCTTAGATCAAGACGAAAATAAAAACAAACAAAAAGTTTAATCATATCATACTTGCTCAAACATTAGCAATTGATGCATCGGAGGCATATGCCACTTCAGGTGTGGATAAAGTAGATGACGAAAAGTTGGATAAGTCAAAGGAGCCAATGGGTGCCATATGGGCAAGTAGATTCAGTAAAGATGGAAAATTTATGGCGATAGGTGGTCAATCGTGTGCTCTCTCTGTTTGGAAAGTACTTCGCGATATCGATCGAGATGATGGTCTAAGTGTACAAGATATCAATCCCCATGAGCCATCCGTTAAAGTCTTTCATGATGCTCCCGTGAGAGTGTACAAAGGACATACAGCAGATATTCTAGACATCAGTTGGTCAAAGGTAATATACAAATATTAACGAGCGGTATCAGTAAACTGATTGTTTTGACAACAGAACAATTTTATTATTTCAAGCTCATTAGACAAGACAGTAAGACTGTGGCATGTATCACAAAAGGTATGTCTTGGTGTGTTTAAACATTTGGATGTTGTTAGTAGTGTCAAATTCCATCCTAAGGTATGTTCAATTCTTAGCCTGTCGGACTAATCCTAACTTTGTTATGTTTAATAAGGATGACCGATTTTTTCTTTCTGGGTCATTAGATTGTAAAGTACGGTTATGGAGTATTCCTGAGAAAAGAGTGGCATTCTGGAACGAAATCCCTAATAACATGATAACAGCAGTCGGATTTACACTAGATGGACGAACCGCTTGTGTAGGAGCAAACACAGGTGACGTTTTCTTTTTCGAAACACAAGGACTAAAGTATAATACCCAGATTCTTGTTAAAAACGCTCACAACAAGAAAGGAAAAAAAGTAACTGGTATTGAACCTATGCCGGGTATGCCACTAGGTGAAGAAAGAATTTTGGTGACTACCAATGATTCGAGAATATGGATTATCAACATGAAAGATAAAAGTCTGGTTATTAAATACAAGGGGATCGAAAATTCAACGATGCAAATAAAAGCTTCATTTAGTGATGATGGTCGATATGTCATTTCGGGATCAGAAGATGGTTGTGTGTATTTGTGGTGTACAGATCAAGTGAGATACTCTCCATTCCAACATTTACAAGACAGCCGGATTAAAGCTGCAGTTGCTTTAGGTCATCTAGGAGACCAAATGTTTCAGTCTGTTATGCAAAATAATACCATTTTCTCGGAGGAGCCATTAGGCACTATGACGGGTTGGTTAAAGAAGGGCGAAAGACTCGTTATTGATAAGTTGAGAAGTAGAGACGAGCACTTTGTAGCTCATCAACATATTGTAACTACAGCTATCTTTGCACCCACCAAAACAAGACAACAATTAGCAAAAGCCCGCGGTGACACCATCTTTGAGCATACTCCTGTATATACCCACCGAGACTCAGATATTTTTTTGGATAGTAGTAGTTATTATGATGATGCCATGTCGCAACGAAGAACAAGCATGGCTTCTTCTCAAAGTAAGCGTAGTAGTCAAATTTTTAATAATATGGACGAGCTGCAGCAATCGTTAATGAATGAGTTTGAGGAAGCAACACCCGAAGAAAGAGACTTTTTCGATTATCCAGACAGTCAGATTATTGTTTCTGCTGATCTGCATGGTGCGATTAAAGTATGGCGAATGGATTCCGGTGTTTATGAAAATAAGGAAGAAGAGGATAGTGATCAAACAAAATATAACAATAATGGTGAATCGAATGCATTTAACCAAAAACCACCAAGACTACAAAGTTCGCAGTCCTTTCCAGATCTAGTGTCATTAAGTCAAACATCTACTGCAACGTCGCAGAAAAAAGGAGCCTTTTCAAAGTTATTCTCAAAATTTAAATAGAATTACGCATATCACATCTTTTCATACGCATACTGCTTTCCATTACGTATGTTTCCTTTATAAAAAAACCATCAATTGGGGATTATCAAATGTTTATTTTTTTTTTTATTGTGAAATATGTGATTAAATTTTATATGCTACATAACATAGCAATCAAGGCACCGCCAATGCTACCACCATCTTTGGCTACTTCCAATTTAATTCTGTCTGAAACATCAGGGCCAAACCATTCAAGCAGAGAATTATGAATTCTATCGGACATATAAGGGTAAAACTCATATGTTGAACCATTGATACCAATAACAATATCACTGCCGTCTTCATTTTTATCTAGACCTTGCTTTTCAATCATTGCGGCAATTGAGGCACAAGCTAAAGCTGCACTACGAGTGGAGACGATTCGACATATACGTGTTAGTATGACAATATCGGAATATGTAGGAGGCTGTACTGTTTGATAGTTTGAAAGAATCTTGAAACTCTCCTCCTTATTAACACTGATATCACTAGAATAAAAAACTAGACAGTTAATATATGTTTGATTTGGGCAATAGAAGCTGTATCATACTTTTCTAGTGCACTCATGTACATTGTAGGAAACGAGTATGGTTCTTCAAATCCTTCAGGAATAACACCTTCGAACAATCCTCCTGACTCAATAAAGTTTAAAGCAATCAGTCTAGTAAGCTCACCGAGATAAGCACCAGATAACATCTTCTCGTATAACTGAAACTTGGGTTGATTGTGTGCAGCATCCAGAGCTAGATCGTAGGAAGTTAAGGGTAAGTAAGTCTCACTTCCAAATATATCAATCTCCGTATTTAGAATCATTTCTGTATCGGCATCCTGGTTTTGATAATACTCGGGTTCAAGTTTCGCCTTCATTGCAGATATTTTTTCAGGGTATGAAGCATTGACTCCAGTAGCAAAAATAAATCCGATGCGAGATCTTGGGTTTACATAAGCATGTGCTACCAAAGTACCTACGGCATCATTCAAGATAGCGCTGACTTTGACATTTAATCCCTATTGTAGTATATGTAAATTTTGCAGTCTTATCTTTTGGATACATTTTCATACCTTGCGATCAAATGCCTCGTGTAACATATCAGACAGGTCGCGGCCTTCTGTATTTTTTAATGTAAACCCTTTGCCCATTCTTAAAATCGTCCCACGGTTGACAGAAGTCTGACTGAAAATATGTATATATTAGTATTTTTGATCAGTTAGTTTTAAGAGTATCTTACTGAACGGGGAAGCTCCAACAGATACCCAGAGCTAATGGCTCTATGCCTTGAAGTTGATCAGTATCAAAAAGATGTTTCGCCTTTTTATGCACCAACTCTTCCATGGCGTCTGCTATCCAGTCAAAAAACACGGAGCCTTCGCCCGTTTTCAGCTCTTTGGAAGCGACACGTTTCAATTCAAGTACTTGCACTTGTCCCTGCCCTTTTAATTCTACAGCAGATATACGAAGATTGGTGCCTCCCATATCCAATGATAAAAACGTGCCTGTTTCATTACCAGTGGGCAATTTTGTAACAAAAGAAGGAATCATCGTAGCTATTTTGGTAGACGGAGTAGTTAACCCTGTGTTTAATTCATTGATAAAACCCTTCACAATGGGGTCCAGGTTCTTTTTCTTGATTGAAAATTGGTGCTCAAGGTCACTAAACAAGATATCTATAGATTTTGAAATAGTCATTGTTGGAAGAAAAGAAATAGAAAAGAAAGATGAGGGACTATGAAAAAATAATGTACCCCAATTATATACGTTTTTTTTTTTTTTTTTTTTTTTTTTTTTTTTGTCTAGACAAGTTGTCACGAGTTAGTTGGCAGTTTTCGGTAATTTTGTATCGCCTGAAGCAACAGATGGACCCTGAACCCTTTTTATAAATTGGTGTTACTTTGCTTATTCGTTTTGTTTACGTATAAGGCCTAATTTTTTATTTTATTTTATTTTTTGCTAATGGTAAAATGAATGATAATCTTCGTATATTTAGATTTGAACACGTGGGAACGAATTACTTGTATTCAGGCACAATTCATTTGCAGATATTTCCGCAATATGAGCTGAGCCCCTTCATATTCACTGGTTTTATCTAAACATTTTAAAACCATACTATTGTTGACTTGGATGGTATAAGACTAGCCTATGATATACAAGTATAGTAAGGGAGTAGAGAAGTGGATAATTGTACATTTAAACAAGTTAGGTTCCTTTAAACAATTAGCACTCATCATTTGAATCTGGAGTAACACTCAAAACGTTTATGTAATCTAAAATAGTGGGAAAATAATTGTGTACAAGAACCCTGGAATACAAATTTGGGCGTGTATGTATGTGTGTGTGTGTGCGTGTGTGTAAATGTTACCTAATACACAGGGTCCTCCATAAAAGCATGTCACTTTCTATCTGAAACATATAAAATTTCTTATAAATCGCACTCATAAATTATTTATAATTCTTTATCAAATTATGACAGCTCTGTTCATCAAATTCATGATATTTATGGTATATAAGAGGCCCGTATCAAAGTGTGTAGCTACATTAAATTAAAATAGCCAATGTATAAAAACATCTTTTTGTTTATTTTTATATTTTTTCCGTGTACCTGAATTTCCCGAACTAGGAAAAGATAACCTGTTTCGACTGCATGTAAACGCAATTTATAATGATTCGATCATCATAGAACTGTTATTTATAGACATTAGATGATTATCTTAGTAATATAGATTATCATACGTTGGAATGTTATTGTAACAAATATCCTCAAAAACAAACTGATCGTATTTAAAATACTCTCGGGTTTTATGCAAAAGTCGTTTATTTTGAAAAAAAGAACATTCATTCAATTTGTTTGTTTGATTAAATGGGTTGAGGCATTATATTTAATATAAAGTGAAACTTTTTTTTTAAAGTTGATGATGATGGGGTTATTACGCGAATTGATGGTACAAAAAAGATATATAAATTAAAATAAAAAATTATCGGCTTGGTGGTCTACCCATTCTATCACGCACTTTTCTTTGGGGATCATTCAAAGAATACCAAACAATAGCGGCCATGCCAATAAGTGCGGAAATACAACAAGCAGCCATTGCTCCCTTTCCTTTTGCTGTGAAACCATCAGGAATCAATGTGACACCATTGGGTGCACCACTTAAATCAAGACTCATTTTACCCGCAGCATTACCTACACTTGGGGTTCCACCAGCTTCACAAATATCCTTAAATGCTTGAGGCAAAGTCATGCGTTCTTGTGCTACATCAGGTGCTGTAATAAAAAGTGCTGCTAGTCCAGATTCCAGATGCCAATCGATGTGGCAATGAAACATCCAGATACCAGGGTTGTCTGCACGGAATCGAATGATAGAAAACCCTTCGCCATCCACACGAATGGTATCACGTTGGGGAGGATTGTCGAGCAACCAAGTGACTGAAGAGGTATTACCAGTGTACACGCCTTCGCCACGGCCCACCATTTGGAATACATGACCGTGGAGATGGAAAGGATGAGCATTACCATCCAAATTATTCAAGACAACTTCAATCATATCCAAATGCTTGAGCATAAAAGCTTGTGCTTGGGGGCCGTATACATCAACATTCATAGCATCAGCACCCATAGAAAACATAGTATTAACAGAAGGCACCAGAGGAGACAAGTAGGGCAATTCGTTGAACATTCCACGATTCATACCGTCGGTAGTTACTTGGAAATCGATAGTAAGATTTACTTGGTGGTCATATCCGACAGAAGATGCATTATAGAGAGGAACGAGGGTCATATCATCAAAAGTACTATCACCACCAACATCTTGGCTTGGGGCAAACTTTTGGTGATCAGAATTGTAATAAATAGGGGCTGTGATATTAGGGTTTAAACCTTCAGGGAGGCTATCAAACATGACGGTATCCATATCAGCATGCATATAAAAATTGGTATCAGTGGTATTTTTAGCAGTAACAAGGACAGAAAAACGTTGAGCAGCAGTCATATATAAACTATCGACCAATTGAGGTTTTGTGTAGATCTAAAAATATAGCATGTCAGCTTTTACTTTTTTCTTTTTACAAAGCAAGTATCAAAATTCTTACACCATCCACTTCAATAATTTCCATTTGATGGCCATCAATGCTGTAAAAGAAAGTAGCAAATCCAGAAATATTTATGACATGAATACGATAGATCTTTCCAGGCACAAAGTTAAAAGTGACATTGGCATTGTCATTGATCAGACCGGATTCTAAAAGAAGAAAAAAATTGAGCACATAAACTTTATGACGATGTTACACGACCATATTTCATACCTGGAACTGGTTCAGCGCCTGTTGGATTGTAAACAGACATGAACTTTTGCAAGTTATTGGAGCTTTGATCATGATACCAGTCTAAAAAAATAAGGGGGGAACTTTTAATCATGCAATCTAGGTATGTAAGGCTTATCTTTTCTACCAGAAACAGTAACAGTCAACTCTTCGTCATATTTGAAAGGTTCTGCGGGGTTATGAATAATTAAAGGGAAACGAAGACCATCCATGTATTGACCCTAAATAACGATATTAGTATTATTTAACGACCATAGTAAATTAGAGGGTAGCCAACCATATAATGACTGTGGATCCAGAAAGTGCCAGTTTGAGTAATGTTAAATTCGTATTGCAAGTCGTGATTTGGTGGGATAGCACTTTATAATGGTAATTGAATTAATTTAAAGTTTTGGTATTTAAATCAGGACAAATAGATAATACCATTGTGTGACCATGACAGGACCATCCATCCAATTTGTTCCGTTTTGAAACTGACCGTGAGCGTGTAACGCAGTAGGTTCATTCAGGGAGTTATGAACATTCATGACCAAGACATCACCAAGAGTCACTTCAACCGCTGGAATACTAAAATAAGATAAGTTTACCTTTTCCGTATTCAATTGATGATTCAGACTTACGGCCATTTGCCATTGACGCCAACGACTTGACGTGGCTTCAAATTATCCGGGTTGATGTTATCGACATAGGTGATGTTCATATCATACACAACCCTAGCCGCTTGAATCATGCTACTAAGAGATAGTAACCCTGTTACTAAAGTGACAACACGCATCTGTTTTCCTTTTTTTTTTTTTTTGTGAAAAAAAAACAATAAAAAAGAAAGATTGAGAGAAAAAAGAGAGATGAAAAGATTTTCGCTTTTCAAAATGATCCGGGGCAAAAAAAAAAAAATTACACAGAGTTCCCCTTTCTCGTACTTTAAACTTCTTCCGTTCACCCCCCAATTGATTTCATTGGAACATTATAAATAAATCATACTATTATAGAAATATTTGTTTGGGAAATGTCTCACTGATGTGAAAATCAAATCTGATAAACAAAAAGGATCTTATAATTAACCATGCTTTAAGTACCTGGTAAAATATTATCATGCGATTTTTTATCTTTTCTTTTGAGCATCTGATATGAACCATTGTTATCTATTGTTGATGAGCCTGGGTATTGTCACACTACTCTTACCATTTAACAATACTAAGCTGCTACAACACCACGTAGATAATCAATCTACCCCTACCTTATTGCCCAAATCTAGACTCAATTGTCTGGTATTCCTTTGGGAAAATACATGGCAAAAAAAAAAGTTTTTCAATCTCCTTTATTTCAATCAATCAATTCGATCTTCTTCTTTTTTCTCTCTCTTTTTTATTTCACTCTCTTCTCTCTTTGTGCAGTAAATCATGTCACAAGATTTATTTGATGTTCCAATCTTCTTTATTATCTTTCGAGAGACATGTGAAGCTGCGATTATCGTCTCTGTTTTGCTATCATTCTTGAAAAAAGTATTTGATACTGATTCTTTAATCTACAAACGTTTGCGTAAGCAAGTATGGGTTGGCGCTGCATTGGGCTTACTCATTTGTGTTTGTATCGGTGCTGCTTTTATTGCTGTCTGGTACACTGTTCTCAGTAACCTGTGGGGTGATTCTGAATACATCTGGGAAGGTGTGTTTTCTCTCGTTGCTACTATTATGATCACCGTAATGGGCCTTGCTATGCTTCGTACTGAAAGAATGCAAGAAAAATGGAAAGTCAAGTTAGCTAAAACTATGGAACATAATAGTAAAAACGGAAGACTCGGATTCAAGGCGTGGATGCAAAAATATTCCTTCTTTTTCTTGCCTTTTATCACGGTCCTGAGAGAAGGTCTTGAAGCTGTGGTGTTTATTGGTGGCGTTTCATTGAATGTTACAGCCAAATCTATTCCCATTGCTGTTATCATGGGATTCGTTTGCGGTGCTGTTGTTGGATTTATCATTTATCGCGGCGGTAATCTGATCCAGTTACGCTGGTTCTTCATATTTTCTACAATTGTCTTATATTTGGTAGCTGCTGGTTTAATGTCAAAGGCAGTTGGATTTCTTGAACAGAACGCTTGGAACAAAGTCATTGGCGGTGAGGCTGCAGAAGAAAGTGGCGCTGTAATTGGTTACAAGGTAACAACGGCTGTTTGGCACGTCTCTTGGGGAGACCCAGAACAAAACACCGCTAGCAATGGTGGCTATCAAATTTTCAACGCCATTCTCGGTTGGAATAACACTGCCACTATCGGTACAATTACCAGTTACTGTCTTTATTGGATTATGATTGCCTTCTCCCTTGTTTATATGAATTGGAAGGAAAAACGTGAAGCTGTAGAAAAGCTTAACCGCGGCGAGTGGGAGGAGGATGGCGATGTGGCTCTCGAAAACGCCAAACAATTTATAACCACCGACGGTGTTATTGTTGGCAAAGATTCCGCCGACGTGACATCCATCGATAGCGAAGAGAGGGGTGGAGTTCACGAAACCATTGAATTATCCGGTGCTACCCCGAAGAAGTAAAAAAAATTCTTGTATGATGCATCACCGTCCATATTTTGTCTCTTGTACTCATAATTCATATCATAACTACCTATTTTTTTTATTCCATCCTAATCATTTTTACATTTGTTAAATTAATTTTTATCCATTTAGAGGATTTTAGAGTAGTTTGAGTAACAAGGCTTAAATGAACTCCTTCTCTTAAAGTCCGAATAAACCAATTATTGTTTTTTATACTGACTCGTGTATCACAATTTTGTTTTAATGAAGACGGAAGATCTTTTTTCACAAAGATCAATGGTAATATAAAGGGGACATTTAATATTAAAGATCAGATAAAACACGCATCATATTACGAGTCCTTTTTTTTTTGGTTTCAAAAGCAGCTGTCAAAAAGAAGCATGCGGGTGAACTAGGATGCAAACATTTGTAAATGAAAAATGAGAAATAGAACGGGTACAGGATTTTAGTCTTAATTAGTACGCTTCCGACGGTAGCAAAAAGTACAAGAAGTACACACCCGAGTAAGTGCGCATGTTCATACAGATAATGCAAGACGAAGGTACCACTGTACCTAAAGCGGCAGTACGCTGTAACATTCCACGACAAAGTGCTTACAGGCTGCTCAATTATTTCAACGATAGCAAAGGTAGCGTATTGCTATGCTTTGCTCCGAAAGCCAAAAACAGAGATACGAAACAGAAGTATACTCTAATTTTGATCCGATAAAAAAAAAAGGAAGTCACTCACTTACAACAAATCGACCTTGGAATCCCAGGTGACAGGGATTGTTGCGCTTCGCAACTCAACAACTTTCCACTTGTTAGCATTAAATAGGCTTGTCTTCGTCAACGTGATCTTATCACAAATACAATGGACACCAAAGACAGCTAAATTGGCAATTGTCGAGATTGATGCATTTTGGTACTGCAAAGAGTTTGTCAACCAGCTTTAAAGTATTACCAAGCGAATGTCTAAAAAATTTACTAGAATATGGCCCATATGACTCCGTAATTATTAGTTTTGCTCGGGCAACTTACTATGTAAGTTAAGGAGACTCCATAGGTGTGTTGTGAAAAAAAGATCTTCCGTCTCCATGACAACAAAATTGTGATATTCTTACAGTTTAAAAACCAATAATCGCCTAATCAGATTTTAAGAGAAGGAGTTCATTTAAGCCTGGTTACTCAAACTACTCTAATATTTATCAATTTTAGGTAATTGTGGTAACACTTTAACAATGGGTATCCGGGTGATAATTTTAGAGTAACCATCATTTGTTGACTCGTGCGGTATGCGCTCTTCTTTATAGGTTGCCCTGTGTATATTCTTATGCTCTCTTTTTTTTTCCGATCAGATAAAAAGGTTACATACGGAAGCCGAGCTTCCGTTTTTATTTTGATCAGATAATAGGATTGAAATGTATATGTTGACCCTTTGCAAATTAAAAGTCCTCTCGTTCTGTGTTTTAGTCAAAAATAGATTGAGCGATTTACGCTGTAATTGAGATTAGTAATGCTTTGTATGTTTGCCCCATATTAATAAAAAGGCACATTTGAGAAGGATACTATATAATGTTAATAAAAGAATCCGACTCATCACTTTTACCTACCATTCGCTACTACAATGTCTATCTAACAAGTGAAGGTCTCAATGTATGAGGCTTTTCTATGTACGTTGGCGCAAATAGAACTAAACCTACGATATTATGAACAGTTTAGTATTCTAGTTCCATGCGATTTTCTTAGACTTTGGGTCATTTGACTGCTCAAAAAGATTTAGCGGATGTGATTAGTTTGTAAGAAGCTTTTTTAGACAACAGCCAATTGATCTAAACATGGCTGATACGCGATCTGTTGCAACGCTGGTAAAGCGAACAATGCATACTTACGTCTGTTGCTTTTAGGAAACCCTCAACACGATACTCAATTTAGTCGCTGCATTGGAGTTTTTATAATTTGATGTGGAAAACAACTCGGATACGGTTTCAAAATAAGCAATAACCGCGCTTAGTACCATTTAATTTGACAAAATCGCAAAAAGGCGTGAAACGATTAAATTATCCCCCATTTATGACAAGCCATATTTATTCGAAATATTTTTCATGTTAACACCTCTTCTTCCAAGGTAAAATGTAGTTTATAATTACTTGCAGCTGCTATCTTTTAGGAAGTATAATATGTTGAACGAAGAAAACTTAGTGCCTTGATATAACGTGGAGGAAGAGGCTATGAAAATTTTGGATGGTGTTACCCTTGCTTTTGAATAATTATTTCTCAAGGAATTTTGTTGGTACGAGTAAACGGAATGTGGCTCTTTGGGTGAGGATAAAACAGCAAGTATACTTATTATAAAAGTGTACGTTATATATATAATAGCTATTTCTTATTTGAATATAATAATATGATAAATAAAATATAGACATGGCGTACAGTTAGGTGATCTAGTATTTTTAACATTGACTTGATCAATCATGCAGCTGATAAATATGATGATTTACCGATAACAGAGCAATTTTTATAAAAATTAAAAAGAAAAACTCGAGAATTAAGTGAGAATCAATACATGCAGTTACTCACACTGAAATTGCTTTTCGGATTTTATTTTTTAATCCATGTTGAAATCGATATTCCTTTTTAGCTTTTCGTTTGATTTCAACATTGATGTATATTAATACACATATTGCACATGTAGCATTATTTACATATAAATCAAAAAATAGTGCATGATAGAATGGATGTCTACTATTGAAAATAGATATTAATTGTATTACACATAATAATTTTGAAAGGCGTAACTCTCAGTGTAAAAAGATGTTCACTACATATCGTCGCAAGTGCAAAACAATTTTTGTTTATCATAGTGTTCCTTTGTCTTCTAATGCTATCAAAACATATCCAAAGATTGAAGATGAGCCTAATACCGACTTTATGAATGAAAGATTGTACAAATTACCTCGTATCTTATTAGACTTGCTGGACTGCTCACCTCAGGAAATCCACTTTGATCATCGCACAAAAACAATTTACATTGTTGATTAGCTAAGCATTTTAATTGAGTTGGAAGGACTTACCAAGTATGTTTATTATAACTTTGTGAATCAGGCCGGTCTTACGGTATTACTTGCATTTTTCTCTACTTGAGAATATTGCAAAAATTTTAAGGAAGTGTTTGAAATCATTGCTTCTAACAATGAGGCCAATAAAAATGACATTACATGGTTTGGTAACTGCTTAGGGAGAACACCTATTTCGAGTATGCCGACAACGTCATCATCAAGCGAGACAGCACAAAAAAAATTGAATGTATGCCATTGAGAATACTTTTTCTTTTATAGATAGTATTTTTATACGCCTTTTGCCTTGTACTACCATATCTTTTTATCATTTATAAAGAGTCAGCATATTGTTTAAAAAAGCAAAAGCAGTAGCGACCCTTTTTGTGAAACATCGATTATAATTGGTACCAAACCCATTGTATGTATGGTAACCTTACCAAAAAGTGGTGATTTTTCTTCTCGCAATGAATATATTCTCATGTGCATAATGATAAAGCAGACGAAAAATTGGTTTGGGACCAATCCTTTTAAGTAATTCTTTGCTGGTCCGTGATAAACACATGAACACTTTGTATTCTTCCTATTTCGTACGTTTACCGGCTAGCTGTAGTTTGTTCTGTGATAAGGGTGCTTGTTTTAGTGTAGTAAAATGAGATGTGATCATATCAATTGATGTTTATGAAGAACACATCAAATTTTAAAGAAGGAAAGGCCAAAAAATTACAAACACTTATTTTGTCATTGATGATGTTTATAAACGATCATGCGTTACATAAAAGATCGACTCTTTTTATATCACGCGACCCTTTTATACAAAAAAAGGTATGTTTCGGGTATGACCTAAACCAATCATGTATCACAAGGATGAACACGTTTTAGTGTGTATGTTTATAATGAAAAATGAAGAATAAATTAGGCATCTGCAAGCCAAAGGCAATATATGATATTATGGTTTATTATAGGGTGCAAATTTATCCGGATACTTTCCCGCTTTTGCAATAGACATGTTTAAATTTTGTCGCTTGATATCCAGCCTGGCAGCAGCATTTATTTGGATATTTTATGTGCTCTTGCGCAGTTGTTGATCAATCTGATGGCATGCATACGACTATAATGGAAGCTTCTTTTCTCCCTAGGAACCCAGTGTGGTACATTGGCATATAATGATTGTATCGAGGGTTTACCGTTGTAACCCACTGAATACTCTTCCCAAAGTTGCGCGAATGTTGTTATGTCTTTGGTCCAACCCACAGATCCTGCACTGAGTGGACCACTCGTGATAGGTGGTATTGATGGTATTGATATATTGGGCATAGTGGAGGTACCACTCCGCTTCCGTATAGTCTCTTTACGCGGTAATCCTTTTGGGAGCTTCTGTACAAGTGAATTTAAAATGGCCTCATGTTCTTTGATACGTCTATCGACTTCCAGTGACTGTAACTTCAGTAATAACATGGTTGATGCCATTTTTTATATTTTTGCTGAAGTAAAAAAAAAAGGGAGGGTGATATTTTTTTTTTTTCTGTTTTTTTTTGGGATGAGACTAATGACGTCGACTATTATTTGTAAATTTATTTTTTGTGCCGCATTTTGACATTTTAAGAAAGGAAATCAATGCATCTTTTCGCACATGGGGATAATGAAAAAATTTCAGATGGTTTTAAATTATTTAAAAAAAAACCTTGCGATTATTACATTCCCTTTCTTTCATTTAATTTACTGATAACGAAAACAGATGTTTTAAATCCTTTTAATGAACAAAAACTGATGCTTCAACAATACATATGAAAAAAGGAGGCCTAGATTTTTAGGTGCAACGTTACGCCAGATAAGCGAGTCCAATAAAAATGGATCGTGCTTTCCGGAAAAAGAGACAAAAACCAAGAAAATGAAAAATTATTAAAATGAAGGAGAGCTGTATAAATAATTTTAAATCAGTGTGGAGCAGGGAATGTTGGATTCACTCACACAAAGAAAAATAGACCTACTTAATTTTAACAGCCCGCGGACCTACTTGTTGACAGTCCCTCACACAAAAAATAAAGTTCGCCGAGAGGAAAAAAAAAATAAAAAATTATCCTGCACTCTCTTTTTTACACCTGTATTTTATTATTTATTTACAAGAAAACCTTTCTTAATATCGTTATAACATGACGAATGAAAGTAAATTAAGACAACAAGTAGGAGTACCAGAACCAGACGAACACAGTCGATTAACTACAGAAGGAGGAGACAGTCATTACGGCACACATGCGTCTTCCAATACCTCTTCACTCCTGTCTGAATGTTCAGACCACAGCAGTGAAGAAGTGCCTTCTGTCAGCGTAGCCAACAGAAAGAAAAAAAGGCTTCAGAAACATCACCAACCTTCACGTCCTAAGCTAGTCAGTACATTATCTCATATCGTACGAAGTGCCAAACAATCTGAAGACGAAGACGAAGAGGACGATATTATAGAAATGCCTCTGAATGACTTGATTATACCCGAATTAGACCCAAAGTATATATTTTACACATACACACTTCAAAAATTTAAGATTTAAGATTTGTTAAACTTTATTTTTTATTTTATTATCTTATTAGTGCGGAAGAAGTAAGGCAATATGTGCCTTCCCCTTTAGCTCTTGAAAAGAATTGGGTTCCTAGAAAAAACAAGGTTAACTTGAGCACAATTCGAGAAAAGTATCGCGATGCTCGTATCCACGAAAGGTATACTCAAAGAAAATTTAGGCACAAAGAAAATAATAACAGTGAGAAAATCTAGAAATGGAAATGCAACTTTATCGAGTTTTACAAGGCTTAAAAATATGTTTAAATATGACGCTTACGTATCTGAAGCGAAACGAGTTTTATTTGCAAACCAAAGCATCATTTTATTTGTAAGTGATCATGTGTCATTCATGACATTCAAAACCTTGTATTCATATATTATCAGGTCTATGTGGATTTACTGGTGGATGTCTTGCTCTGTCTAGCCTATCTTGTCGAAATGAAACAAGAAGCCGATATTCACGCCTCACCTCCTTGGATGTTTAAATGGAGATCCTATGATCTCTGGTAACTATTCCAATAATGATGGCCCTTTTATTATTATTATTATTCTTTACTGACTTGGAATTTCTATATCAAGGTTTTGTTGTACTCTCTTGAGTGTTTGGAACTTCGGTTCTTTTATTATGCGAATCTTTTTAACAGGTAGACCTCTCAGTGTCTTGTTTAGTTTTAGATCCGTCATTGAAATAGCCACAACTTACCCGTTTTTAATATCCATGTGGATCGAAAATGGCCAGTTCCTTTATGGTAGTTCCCCTATCTTTCTGGTTAAATGATGTCTTAATTAACCTCTTTTTATTATTGGCAGTACCTTATTTCTTGAGAAGTTGGGTCCTTTTATTACGGATTAAGAGTGTCATGAAGATCAAAACCAACCTACTTATGACAGGTAATCATCTAGTCATAAACAAAACTAAGCTTGTTCTAAGATCTGTCTGTTTCTCTGTTAGAAAAACCTGTGGATCCACTGAAATCAAAATTGGTCCATCTAGTCGGTACCTTGATTGCCTTGTTATACAACGGCATGTCTGCGTTTCAATATTGTGAAGTAACATTCGGAGACATCAATTATACCATCCTAGAATCCTTGTACGTCGTCATGGTCACATTATCCACTGTGGGTTACGGAGGTAGATTAAACTCATAACAAAAAAAAAGAAAGGAGATACTAACAGGTTTCAAGATATTACACCCCATACCGAGGGAAGTAGAGTGGTCATGATGCTTTTAATTGTCATTTCATTAGCAGTACTACCTAGTTTACTTGCAGATGTCTTGAACACACTCCGCAAAAGAAACGGTGAGCTTATTTTTTTTTTTTTTTTTTTGAGTTACAATAACAATAGTTGTACTAAACCCTCTCATGATTTAGATTGGGGAGGCTATGTGTCTGAAGCTTCCATGCCATTTATTTTACTTGTGGGTTCGTTTCGACCTGAGCAAGTTACAGAGATTCTAGATGGATTTTTAAACACGGTAAGATGAAGGACTTGAGCCATAATGTTGTCATTTAATTTATCAAAAAAAAAAAAACCTTAGGAAAATACAGAACCTCATTTAAATGTGGTATTTTTAGATATTAATAGACCAAATGAAGAACTCAAGTTTTTAGAGAGAAATTCAATGTGGGGACATCGCATCCAATTTATCCATGGTTCTGTCCTAGTATGTTTTTTTTTATTACTATTCTTGCTATGTTTTTTTTTCTAACCGTGGTTTATAGGATGAGCAAACGTTAAAACGAGTGGTGAGTATCAAATAAAAAATGCAAAGTGATGGCATTATTTAAATTAAAAAAAAAAAACCATAATAGCAAGCAAGATCAGCCACCGCCATCTTTACACTTGCCGGTAAGTTTTCTTGGCATAAAAATAAATCTGGTTATTACTCACTACTTATAAAACGACGTAGATCAACATGCGGTTGATCCAAACAAGGAAGATGAAAGAAATACAGTGCGTTTATGGTCGCTTTATTGCTACACTGTCAGTCACAATATCAAGATTTATACCTATAATTTATCCCCTTCTACCGCCATTTATCAAAAAATGGCAAAAGAAATCATTTGCGTGCGTGAGTTTAAACAGTACCTTTTGGCCATGAACTGCCGTTGCCGTGGTGCTTCCACTCTGTTGACCAATCTGTTGCATCAAAGAAGACCCATGGATATTTACCATGAATCGTGGCAAGCTCAATACGGTAAATTTTTGATCCATAATTGTGCATTCTGCATAAGGCTGATCTCTCTCTTTTTAATTCCTATTAGACGACGGTTCGTGTAACGAGATTTACATGGATAAACCTCCTGCTGCATTGATTGGATTAGCCTTTAAAGAAGCAGCCTGGGTAAGAATAAATAAATCCTTAATTTTACGTAATCAACATTGATAATAACATATCATAGATTGTCTATATTGAATGCCAAGTGATTTTATTTGGTGTCAAGACACGACTTCTCAACTGTGAACATCGTGAGATATTACTTAATCCTGAAAGCAACTATATCATCAAGGAAGATGATTTATGTGTCTACATGTGTGAAAGCCCACGTGAAATAGATGATGTCAATGCTTTAAATTATACCTTTGTGCGAAACAAGCTTGAAATAATGAAGGCAAGACGTCGTCATTATGCCTCCAAAAGCAAGCCTGACTTTCCTATGCCCACCGCTTCCCGGTCTTCTTCTTTCCGTAACGAACTATTACAATCGATTCGAAATAGCAGTAAGTTGCAAAACTTACAGGAGCAACAGCAACAACAATTAGAAACAGAAGAGGCAGCTCCATTGCAACAGTTACAACAAGCACAATCCAATACAACTTTACATCCCTCTGGTCCTCCTTCGCCCACGAAATTATTACGCCGTAGTACGTCAAATGAATCCAACCGGTCTATTCCTCGTCAGATCTTCTCATTAGCAAGATTACCTACACCCCGTTTAGCGTTATTGACAGGTAGTCGTAAACTAATCAGTCGTCTAGGTCAATTGGGATTGGATCATACGGACCAAGATGAAAGCTCCCCTCTTTGCTTCCTATTAGAAACACCTGCTACATTGGAAGAACTCACGATTCAATCCACTGATTTTTTGAACGGACATATTTTGGTGTGTATGCACCATAAAGTGTCCAACATCTTTAAATTCATTTATAACTTAAGATCACCACAGTTAAAACCCAATGAATTACAAGATATCGTTTTTTTGTGTACATCCTTGCCTACCGACAAGACCTTTGAACGAGTCAGTCGGTTCCCCAAGGTTTATTTTATGCTGGGTGATTGTCAACATCCAGAAGATCTCATCAAGGCAGGTGTCATGCGAGCCAAACAAGTTGTTGTCATGAGGTAAATGGAGGAACAGAAAGGAAAGGAAACTATAAGAAGTTAACACTTGTAAATAGTGAGAGAGAATGTCTTGACCAATACCAACGCAGCTCAGATAGTCCAGCCATGTAAGTTAGAACTAAGAATCGATGCACTGCTACGTAAATAAGACAATTGACCCCATTTGTTTACGCTGTACAGCATGACAAGTCATTTGCTTGATTTATTACTCAAAGACAAGCCACATGACGCCTCTCGGATTGTCAACCTTGGTAAGAAAGGTGTGTGTGATAAACAAGAGGAGATATTAACTAGATTGATAAATAGTGGAAAAGTCGAATATTCGGTTTATGCACTTGTTACAAGGAAAAGATGTGGCAGAAGAGGTGGATGTGTTCTACACACCTGCGTATGCGGCTGGTAATGTGGTAGTGGATGGGTTGCTAAGCAACGTATTACTGAGCCAAACGTATTATAAGCCTGACATTGTCTCTGTCATCAAGGCACTGTGTGGTATGCCAGGGCCATTATACGACAAGGACACAGCGCATATCTTGATGTGTGGTACACATGTACGATCCAAGTTGTTTAGTCATTCCCGCCATCTCATGCTGGTTGTGATGCCACCCTTGTTGATTGACAAGTGCTTCTCATTTTTGTTTGAAAACCTGGTGATGGACCATGACGTACTTCCGCTGGGTATCTTGCGAGCGCCCGATGAACATATGGGCAATGAATTATCCTTTGTTTATACCAACCCAGTCTCTTCATTGATTATGAGGCGGTCAGATAAGATTTACGTTTTGGCCTCACCAGGCTGGAATTACTTTTCTCAATAAAAATGTAATGCCGTGATAGATTGCCGATGATGCATCCGATTGGGCTATGAGGGGAAGGGGGGGACCCATAAAAAGAGTGTGTCGATCTTTTTCAAACTCAATTTAAACAGCGTTTTTCTTTTTTTCCTTTCTTTTTTCTTCTTCTTTCTCCTTTCATACAAAAATGTCAATGGGTAAACCCAGTTTACCATCTATTCAATTTCTTTTACAAGAAGCACCTGGTAAGAAAGATAGAAGAAGCGTAAAGAAAAAGAGACACTAAAAGAAAAAGGAAATAGGTCCTAGCAGTACTTATGAGGAAGTAGTTGTGAATGCGACCCCGAAAAGACAGTTTGGACATCGAAGTACGAGAAGTGTAAGTAGTCTTCCTGTAGACCTTCAGAGCCTATCACTTCAAGCACCAGAGGATAGAGATAGGGTTGAACCCTATAGAGGCCTACCTTTTTCATCGGGAGAGAAGACACCTAGTTGGATGATACCCAATGATAATTCACCACCACCAATAGTGTCTTCCACCCTTAATACGACAACTACACATAGAAAAAAATCAGGTCATGGACGATCTGTCTCTGAATTTACACTACCTCCATTAAATACACCCATTCCTCATCATCAGCATCATCGTACATCCACTCACCGAAGAGCTGTGTCAGCCAACACAGTTGACTTCATGCTGAGTCCACCTACACCAGCAACATCATCCTCATCTAATCCAACCAATAGTAGCATTCGAGCACAATCATATAGCCCCAAAGAACCCACATTATCTTTTATACCTTCCTCTTCACCTCCCATCCATAATTTTGATCAACAAGACCTCGATACTTCTGGACGGTATGTATGTCCCTATTGTCACAAGAAGTTTTCAAGACCTTCCTCATTACGTATCCATACCTATTCTCACACCGGTGAAAAGCCTTTTGTTTGTACGGAGCCTGGTTGTGGAAGACATTTTAGTGTACAGAGTAATATGAGACGACACTTGCGAGTGCACCGTTTGGGTAGAAATGCCAATAATCTGGAGACAACAAATGAAGAGGATTAGGTGCACTACACACATTTATATATATATAAAAACACACATACTGAGAGAAAATAAACTGCCCAATCAATTTCTACATATGTACGTCATTCGTCATGCATATCTATTTTTGCTCTTTCCTCTCTCTCTCTCTCTTTTCTCACAAAAGGTGATCGTCAAAACACACCATTTTTTATTGGTTGCATGAATTAATAGTGATATATATTATGGTAGAGGGTAGATACCAAGGGTTTTTATGAGAAAAAAAAAGTTTCATCCCCGCTTCTGCTTTAAAAAAAAAAAAAAAAAAAAAAAGTTATAATCATTCTTTTTTTATTATTATTATTCTTATAAACAAAATGGACGGCTATCAACACCCACTTGAAGTATCCGAACCACCACAAGAGTTAAATACGATGGCGTTGGATACAAATGAACCAACAGCAGATAGTAAAACTTTACGTGGCAGATCCAAATCGGTGGCTTTAGGCACATATGCCTGGACTTTAAACCCACCTCGTCTGCCTATCGACTATACGGCTGCACCTCAAACTAGTGTACCCTTCAAAGCCAGATCATGGGAGCCCACTTTAGAAACTGCTATTAAGGCCATTGTCTCCATTAAAGCAAGTCATGTAAGAAGTTTCGACACAGAGACCTCTGGTAAAAAACACACTATTTTTTTTTAGCGTTTTTTTTTTTTTTTTTTTTTTTTTTTGTTTACATTTTGTTATATCAGGTGGTTATACGGCAACGGGCTTCATTGTGGATGCTGAACGAGGAATCATCTTGACAAACAGACATGTTGTCTCTCCCGCCCCTATTGTAGCTCAAGCCGTCTTGACCAATTATGAGGAAGTCGACCTATTACCTGTCTATCGTGATCCTGTTCATGACTTTGGCTTTATGAAGGTTTGTTGTTATCGTTATTGCCATAGTGACGCCAATAAGAAAGGCATGCCTAAAACTCGTCTCTTCTTAGTTTGATCCTTCTCGCATTAAATTCATGGAACTTAAAGAAATTAAACTTTCTCCCGAAAGAGCAAAAGTGGGTCTTGATATTCGTGTTGTTGGGTAAAAAAAAAATACACATTTTGCATGATTTTCTGTAATACTAAAAAAAAAAAAAAAGTAACGACGCAGGTGAGAAATTAAGTATCTTGGCTGGTACTTTAGCTAGATTGGATCGAAGAGCGCCTGAATATGGTGTAGGTGAATACAATGATTTCAACACGTTTTATCTCCAGGCTGCTTCAGGTACTAGTGGTGGTTCTTCTGGTAGTCCCGTCTTGGATATAGATGGTCATGCTGTGGCTTTAAATGCCGGTGGTGCCAGTCGCGCGTCCTCCTCTTATTATTTGCCTCTGGATCGTGTTCAACGCGCTTTAACCTATATTCAACAAGGCGTTATCGTTCCCCGTGGTACTCTTCAAACAGAATTCGAATATTTACCTTACAACGAGGTACGTCGTCTTGGTCTCAAGGCTCATATTGAGGAAAAAGTACGTCACAAATTTCCCGAAGAAACGGGTATGTTGGTTGTTCGTTCTTTACTGCCCAAGGGTCCTGCCGATGGCATTCTTGTGCCTGGTGATATCATCATTGGCTGCAACGGCAAGATGGTGCCTCATTTTATTGCCTTGTTTGCTATCTTGGATGACGCCGTCGACCAAGAAATTTCGCTCACAGTGAGTCGTGGTAAGAAAGTCCAGGATGTCAAAGTCACTGTCCAAGATTTACACTCGATTACACCCAACAAATTTGTTGAGATTGGTGGTGGTGTTGTTCATGAACTGTCTTATCAGTTGGCTAAATCCTACTCTCAACCTACCAGTGGTGTCTATGTTGCTACTTCGGGTCATATGTTAGCCAGTGCCAGTGCATGGAGAAAAAGTATTATTGTCAGTGTCAATAATATCCCCACACCTGATTTAGACTCGTTTATCGAGGCCATGAAAAGTCTGGCTGATGGCGCACGGGTTCCTGTGCGATTTTATGCGCTTCATAAAGCGTACAAGGATAAAGTCATGATTATGCATGTTGACAGACATTGGCATAAATTCAGACTGGCTGTCCGTAATGATACAAACGGACTCTGGGATTTCACAGATATGCCTCCACCACCTGCAAAAATCCCTTATGCCCCATCCACTGCATCTTTCCCTCCTTTGGATGCATCTTTGGCTTTGGCTCAAAAACTGATGCCTTCCTTTGTCGCCATTGACTTTTATTTGCCTTATTTAGTCGATGGTATGAAGGCTACACAATTCTACGGTACAGGGTTTATTGTCTCCACAAACCCACCTTTGATCATTTGTGATAGAGATACAATCCCTATTGGTCTTGGTGATATCTTTATTACCTTTGCCAATTCCATCATTATCCCAGGTCGCTTACTTTTCTTGCATCCTTTTTACAATTATGTCATCTTGACTTACGATCCTGCTTTAATTGGCGAAACACCTGTCAAACCACTCGAGTTCAATACAGATGAACTGAATCAAGGTGACGAAATCAACTTTATCGGAATCGGAAATGATCATTCTGTCGTGATGAAAAAGACCACCGTCTCAAGCGTCTCCAATATTGGTACAAGAGAATGTTCTCCGCCTCGCTGGCGTGCCATGAACGTGGAAGGTATAAAAATTGACGACTCACTGAACTCGCAAGGTGGTTTGATCACCAACGATCAGGGTCAAGTACAGGCGCTCTGGGTCAGTTATTCATCCCAAAATGAAAAGGGAAAAGATATTTCATTCATGTCCGGATTACTATCTTCGCTGGTCAAACCTACCTTGGACAAGTATTTACAGAGTGATAAGTTGGTATTTAAAGGATTGGATGCAGAGCTTTGGACGATGCGTATCGCAGCTGCTCGTACATTAGGTCTCAGCGATGTCTGGGTCAAGAAAATTGAAGAAAGTGGGTCTACACGCCATACGCTATTATATGTGCTGAATATATTGGATGAGCGTAGTCCTTGTGCCAAGGTTTTGAACGTGGGCGATGTCATTTTGAGCGTGGATGGAAAGCTCGTGACTCGCATGTCCCATATGATGCTTGTGCATCTACAGGACACGGTGGATATGGTGATCCTACGTGATGGTAAAGAGCTGAATGTAGTCGTACCCATGAGTGAATTCAGCGGTTTTGAAACTACACGCGTGATTGGTTGGCAAGGTGCGTTAATTCAACGACCTTATAAGGCTGTGCTAGAACAAGTCCGGAATGTGCCTGCTGGTGTGTACGTCTCCTGTACACTGTACGGCTCCCCTGCATCCAACGTACTTCGTCCAGGTGTCTGGATTGTGGAAGTGCAAGGCAAACCTGTCAAGGATCTCGACTCCTTTTTGCAAGTGGTTCATTCTCATGAAGCGGAAATGAGTCGTCGCCGTCGACCCAGCTATATTCCTCCTGTGCAACGCACACCAGAAGAACAAGCACAATTGGAAAAGGAACAAGACGACGAAGTTTTGAAACCCGATCAAGACGAAGACGATGATGATGATAATGACGAAGGATATATTCGTATCAAGACAGTGAGTCGTAATGAAACTGTCCGTGTCGTTGCTGTTAAACTTGATTTACATTATTGGGATTCCTGGCAATTGGTCCATGATGATAAATCCATTTGTGGCTGGTCTTCACAAGATTGTTAATATTTTGTTTATTGAAAAAAAAGATCTTAGTAGTGTACATTCTTTTTTGTTTTGTTTTGTGTTTTTAACATATTTATAAAGTATTATAAAACGTATATTATTGCTTGATATTTAGCCTTTAAAATCTATTGTAACAATGTGGACTATCTTAACTTCAACTTTATTTTTCATTATGCTAGATTTTAAAATCGTGTTGCTATTGCTTACAACCATCTTTTCATATTTAAAACCATTTTCAAATTATTATTTATCATTTATTTTGTTAAACCAAGGGTATCGTTACCGATCCCTTAGTTCATCAAAAACTATTGTTACTGGCAAGTTTCAGTAAAAGTAATAAAAGAAAATAAAAATAAAGGTTTAAGATAAAAGTTCTTAAAAAGTGAGCACCAGACTATATAGTTGTCAACTGAAAAAGATAAAGTATATTTATATAATAGGGTAATTTATACGACGAAATCAGATAAAAGTGGTATTCGAAGGAGTATAGTTAAATACGTAATGGAATAGCTACAATGCTGATTTTACAGAAGGAAATTACAAGCAATTATAATAAATACAAAATCACAAAGACTTAAAGTATTAAGACTTATTCAGATTAAGGTAAAGAATTTTATGGTCCTTTTATAAGAAACGGACCAAAAAGCAGTCAAAAAAATAAAAAAAACTTAGGTCAGAACGACAAAAAGTGCCGTGTAACACTATATAAAGCTTAAAGTAAAAATCGTTTAGAATTTACCATATACATTATATTATAGTCTACCTATTAGATATCACATCTTATATACATATGACTGGCCTATGATCCATTCTGTCTCCCTAGAAAATTCAAAAACTTTAGTCTCATTTTCGCTATAACCGTTTATCAAAACCTTTTTTCTTTAATTATTAACTGGATTTTTACCGTATATAATGATTTATATTTCAGTTCTTAAATGAGCACCACGTTGTTTTATGTAAATACTTGATAAATATATATGGTAACGAACCAGTAAAGATAAATAAGATAAAAAATTTGAAATAAAGTTACAGAGAAAAGAAAAGGGACTAGACTTCGATTTTTTAGGGAGACAGACAGGTAATTAGTCAATTTATATGAAAGACATAAGATTTGATAGGTTAGATATAGTAAGAGTTTATTATAATGATGTAGATAAAAAACTGAATGGTTTATTTAAATATAATGATTTTATGGGTTTACATAAAAGTTTATCTCAAGGATCGGTGACGATATCCTTGAATCAACAAATAAAAGATAACTAATGATATAACAACTAAACGAATTTAAAATAGAAAAGGAAAAGGTTGTAAGATTTTGCAACACAACGCTGAAAGTTAGCTTAATAGAAAATAAATTTGGTTGAAAAAAGTAGCTGTTGGACCGAAGCTACGACACAGGTTTATTAGAAAAGTATTACGTAAGCAAAAAAAGAAAAAAATTAAAAAATAGATGTTTCCCCAACGGGGAGTCGAACCCCGGCCGTATCGGTGAAAGCGATAAATCCTAGCCGTTGGACCATTGAGGATGATATATACTATAAAATTTAAAATTATATATTACACAATTAAAAATTAAACCCCCGTCACGTGATACACACGTGCAATGCATATGATTGGGTCTAATATTAGCCCACCAAGGTTTCGAAAAGTCATTGACACTCCAAAAGGACATAGCATTAATTATACTGAGCATACTCATATAAAAATAAGACAGAAATCCCAAAGCTTATGTCACATCAAAACGATGTGTCTAGTGCTCGAACCGAGATTTTGTACTCGAGCTTGCGCCACTTTTTTTGGGTTCGAGCGAGCATCGATCGAAGCTCGCTCGGCTAAAATGTCGATAGTAGTCACTTTAAAGTTAAGGTCCTTGAAAGACTAGTGATGGCATTTCCCCTTGATTTTAATCTTTTCTTCCCTTTACCATTTTTTTTTATTTATGCTCTAATAATTCCAACTAAAATGCTTTAGACTTTATTTAATTGTACAACCAACAAACACATTTAGTATAGAAAATGATACAGTGTTGCACATTTAACCCAACTAAGCCAAATTTTTACAGCAATCATAGTAACATGACGTAGCAGAATTAATTTAAACTTTCATGTTCACAAATCCAACTGTATTATAATTTATGATTTATCCGAATTTGGTTTTAAGGCTGGTGAAAAAAAAGTTTTTTTTTTCTTTTTCCACCTTCTATTTCAATAAATAACAATTTTATTATCACTTTGACGTGCACTTTGTGTAATAAAAAGGGCGAGCAAGTTCGAGCTATTGTATTTGCAACCGAGCCGAGCTTAAGAAACTTCGAGCGAGCTTCGACTGGAACACAATCGAAGCTCGCTCGAGAGTTTCGATCCTCATTCCGAACACTAGTATACATTCTTGAATTCTCTGGCATACTTCATGTCATCAAATGGTTCAGGTGGTATTGTTTGTAAAATGTCAATGTCGCTCCTGTGCTAAAATCGCACTTATAAAATACAAAATAAAATAAATAAATCGTCGATCCCACATGATCGACTCATATACCTAATACAATATCATAAAAGAAAAGAACATCAAGTATAAAAACTGAGTTACTACTTTAGAACTCAGTTTGGCTTAAGATTTCTTAGAACCATCGTCCTCTCAATTCTGACAGAACAATAAGACTAGTTCGTTGTTTACGAATCAATCCAATCATAAAGGCAATGACTTCTTAAATTTAAGGCACCATCGGACATGTATTATACCACCCAATGGTACCTTCACTAACTATTAGATAACCTTTTAAACCACAGATCCCAATAACTATAAATGCCCTGCCTTCTACTATAATGTACAAGGTCATTCAGTTTTAAAACTAATAATAAGAACAAAAGCCTACAAGCACTATTAATCTTATTTACCTGTTTTTCATCTATTTTTTTCTGTGTTAAACAAAGTTTCTCCACAGCTCCTTTCTTTTGGCAGTTCAACACTCGGTGGCAGATCCGATGGCGTTGGCATTTCGTCATAATCAGTGTTGTATTGCCACCGGTAATTATGTAGACATGTCTCCGTATACAAAACGCCTGCACTTGCTAGATTTCGAACTCTTTTCAAGTTTGGTTCATTTTCGATTGTTGGTTCAAGGATTCTTTTGAACTGTTTTTGAGTCTCTTTAGTGATGTGGTGACCTAGCAAGGCTATAGCCATATTAGAGCTAACAAAGGTTTATCCATGCTGATACTATTTGTGATATAAGCTTAACAATAAATGTCATAGTAAGACTATAGGGATATTACATCACAATTCTAATTTAGTATGTCTGAGAAATACTTAAAATTTAGTTTAAAGCAAAGAGAGTTAAGAAGACTTAACATTTATTAGAACAAGACTAAATTAGTGACTATGTAATAATCGTATACATTTTTGGTTAATCAATGATAACTTCAAGATAGTACTAGAGATATGAACACAGCAGACAGTCTTTTATATAAATACTCGTATATTTCATTTATTAATAAAGGACAATCTTATAAACAGTCTCAAACTACTTCTATAGTCTTTTTATAATTTAAACCTTACCTTAAAACACAACAAGTGACATCCACCAAGCTATCGACAGTAGATTGATGGTCTTGAAGATGATGATCCAGGGCTTCTTTAGCAATTCTGTAAATTAGTATCACGGTCAGATCTTCCTTGTACTGCAATCCGAATAAAGAGCATTTTTGTTCCATAAGTACATAACTTAGCGCGAGCAAAGGAGGAAGAGGTTCAGCGTTATTTATGCTGCTGTTGTTGCTATATGGGTCAATGCTATTTGGGTCGTTGGTATTTGGGTCGTTGTGATTGCTATGAGTATCAAGATAATTTGTAACAGTTGTAGGGGTAATGATTAAGTGTTCCTTTGCCTAAAAGTCACTTGGCAGCCGTTTTAAATATGGAGCTTAAGAGCTACAAGAAAACCTTTTGCATAGTTCTGCCCGCGTGCTTTTGATACAAATCGTGAGGACAACCGGCTCTATATTACAGTATTCATCATACATATTACTGCAATATTGATTCAATCTGTGTATGTAAGCTTTGTCGACAACGTTTTGTATTTCGATTACGACAGGCGGTAATGATCCAGTGATGGTGGTGATAGGAATTAGAAGAATATCCACTCGTTTTCCGTCCAGCCATTCTCCACTTTGGGGTTTGTAGTTACCAACTGCATGCTGGCCTATATAAATTAACAACATCAGTAGGAAACTCAACAATAGTTTACAGCTATACATACCAACTAAATCTGATACTACCGGAACTGACCGGACTGACTTATTATAAAGGGCCTTTTATATTTTCAAAAATGAAGGCGACAAGAAGAAAAAGTTGGTTAAATCATTTATGAAATGTGGTCAATTTATTCTCAAGAAGCTGGTCAAATTAGCTTCAAACGCTTGGTCAAAAATTCAGTAAATTGAGAGTGGAGGCACTGTATGTAATACATAGTGTAAAAGCAACCCTGGTCAAAGGAATTACTAAGGATTCGAAATTTAGACACCCCCAAATAAAATGGAGGGGTCCTTATCAGGAACCGATACAAGGAGTGGTTTGCATAAGCAAATCCTGAGGTCAACGTCCCATTAAGTCATGATTCAAATGACAACTTAGAATTTAATAAGACTTATATTGACGTCACGGCTCATGTTAGAGAAATTGGAAGAGCTATGAGTCTGATAAATCAAGTAATCACAATACCTCAAAATTTAGATCAAGATTGTGCTTATGCTGTTATCAATAATGGATTTAAGGTTCACTTTAAGGAAAAATCCCAGAACATCAGTTGTTTTATATTTATTAAAACGAAATGTCATGTGCAGTTACTCCTACTGAATGACATTTATCGATAGAATATTTTTAATGACAAAAAAATTATCATTTATGGGACATATACTTATTTCACTATTTATCACAGGCTGTTATGGCTATTTACTTAAATCAAACGAAACGTTACCATAGCGATACCACAACGTAGCGTAGGTCAAAAAATATGTGGTCGGAGGACAAAGTCTGATACGCCTGCAAAAAAATGGGATCAGCGACTTGAAGGGGAGTCCCATTTTTTTTCTTTTTTTATATACATACAGAAACGATGCTTCGTAATAAGATTTTCGTGACAAGTCGACCCAATGGCAGTACCCTGAAATGTGTAAAAGGTAGATGAAGCTTGAGAAACGAAGAAGAGGAACGATTAACCAATGAGTGATTTTAGACATTTTCCAGGTTTCAAACAAGGAATTCAATCAGAAAATAGTAGATGAACGTTTAAAAGAAACTCAGGGAGATCTTGTTGGCGTGTGCATTCCTTTTGAGATCGATACCAAATATTATACAGCCAAGGTTGATTTTTGGCTAGACGAGATAGTGAAAGCATCAGAAAAGGAAACAATCAAAGCTTATTGTGTAAAAGAGTCACAAGTGAGTAAAGTCATCGATGCATTCATTTTCATCTTTGATAAATCAGACCCAAGTTCGTTTGATACAATCAAGAATTGGTCATCGTTCCTGGATCAGGCTGAGCCAGGTATCAGACTGTGCATAGGTACTAGTTGTAAAATCCCATTGAGCATGAAACAGGACGCCGAAATTAACGATTGGTGTCTTGCCAATGCATTTGATTATGTTGATATGGATGAGACCACCGAAACACCAATGGATAAAGTTGGTATGGAATTAGCCGTAGAAATTATCCAGACCAACTTCTGGGATGGCATGGTAAAGAAAAATGTAAACGGAATAGCCGAGGATGAGGATTTACTACGCGAAATTCAAGAATTAAAGCTTGAGCAAAATAAAGATATATTAAAGCTTGACAATAATGATGAGGATTTAATCGGTGAGTAATTCAATGTACTTAATACTTTGTTGTTCTGTTTGGTTAATTTGTGTTGATATAGATATGCCATCCTATTCCGAAGTAAACCGTATGAGAGATCAATTATTCGGAGGTATTGATGAGGATGATGGATTAGATAAGGCATTTGAAGCAATACAATCCATGAGAGGTAGAGTACAATATAAGAACAAACCTACATATTTTGTTTGACAAGACTTCATTAGAACAAGGTAAAAATCTGCCCGACGAAGAACGCCGTAAAATGGCAGCTCAAGTCGCACTTTCATTTGCTGCTCAGCTTGGATTATAAATAAATAAATAATGTCCGTGCTATTTATTTAGACAGAGATTTCCGATTATCTTATATTATGAAAAGAAGCAAAAACCAATTAATATTAACATTAGTAAGGACAGACATAATCAAAAGTATCTGACTATGAGTCAGTTGGTCCAAGCGTTTGTTAATATATTTAACAACAGGTCATTGTATGGCTAAAACTTTTTTGCGTGTATCACTCTCTAATCGGAATAATTTTAATTTAATAATGTAGCATGTGCCTCGCTCAAGATAGGGTGTAAGTGCGAAAAAAAAATAACGTTTACCGGGATTCAAGTAAAATATTCCCAGACTGAGAGAGAATATTCATTATCTCTAGTGCAAATAAAAGAAGGCCCCAGGCACTTTGTTTTACGCCCACCTGAAGCTTACACCGATGAAAGGACCTAAATAGGTAACCATTATAGATTACTTCTGTCATTAAGAAGAGAGGTTGTACAAGAAGTTTTTATGTAAGAATGGCAACTACCTGGACGGCCCACGTGCTACAAATATGCAATGCAGGGTTATTTTGAAGGAATAAAATCATGGCAATGACAATATGAACAAAAGGTTTGTATGGCTAGTTTATCTTTTAAACTCACGTGAGTAGCCTGTAACACAAAATATAAGGGCAGCATAATGGATGACTTCCAAAATGCAAAATAGAATTAAATAGAATAGACTTAATTTTTTGGGTTGTGTAACGTGGAATTAACCTTAAATTTCACCGCTTAAATTTTTGAAGTTAATTCGACCACCCTACCCCCCCGAATTAAAAAAAATTAACAAAAAAATCATCTTTCTATTAAATAATTTATTTCTGATAAACGCTAATAACATTCAGATAATAAATATAAGATCTATGAATAATATTTATCAAAACAGTTTATTTATTTGGCTCTTTTACGCTTCTGAGAACCGTCTTTTTTGCCCTTTCAGGAGAAGTAACAGTGAGTTGCTACTGTGCATATAAAACTGATGGGTTTTAGTGCGAACGGAAGGAGCATCATTGATAATAGTTAAACTATCTTGGTTACCGGTGTCTGGATGTATTCAAACATCATTGTCATCTGATAATATAGCTGTTTAGGTAGAGTTTTGCATATATGGTACGGGTCAAAAAAGTTAATTCTATTTTCAGTGTTTTGGAACAGAAGTAAAATTAACTCGGAAAATCAAATTTCCGAAGTTAATTCTATTCTATTTAATTCTATTTTGTATTTTGGAAGTCATCCAATGATTGTATAAAATAAAAAAGATATAATACGAGTCATCAGTTATCTTCCCACGCTGTAGCAAGATTCAGGTACGTGACTTTCTTAAAGGAATTTAATTCTGTTGTTATGTGTTGGTCATTTGTTCGTATAAACCAAATAAAGTTATTCTCACCCTTTCTCTCTATTCCTTTCTCTTTCTTTTTCTCTGGCTTTCTCGCTTTCTCTTTCTTATTTTCTTTCTTCCGTCGACATTATGGAGCTTAATCTTTGTTTGTACTGTGAAAAGAGAGTTGCAGACGATGTAAGTCTATCATCGTTTTATTAAAGCAAAGTATTAATAAAATAACCTTTCCTTTAGAATATGGCGTTCTGCTCAATTTCATGTCAATCAAACGAGGCCAGCAAATCCTATGGACCATCAATTGCTTTCAACAATAATAAAATGCAATCACCAATAATTAGGACAAGTAGTAAAGGACAGATGCCGTACCAAATGTCTTATCATAGACGACCCTCACTCTCTTATTCGACAACTACATCAACGAATGATGGTAGAAAGAAGGATTCAATGCATCCGACCAGCTTATCCTCCTCTTTATCAACAAACCGACCGCCTTTCTTTCTAATGCAATCTATATCAACGTCATCATCTTTTTCTTCTTCTCTATCTGATGTATCCGTTTTCTCAACATCGTGTTCATGCGAAGATAAAGCAGGAAATATTTGTCCTCCCTACCACATCACACGTACTACACATAATATCGCATCTTAACAAAATACTGTATTTCTCCCACACACATTCCTTTTTATTTTCTCTACTTTATTTTCTTATGAATTATGCCCTTTTTGTATATGCTTATTCCTGTTTGTTCTTACTTTATTTTTTATATAGATTTCTTGCTTTTTATTCCTATTACTATCCTCTCCTTATACATACATGTATATATTTAACTTGTATACTATATACATGGCAAAACAAAAAAAAACACAAAAAACCTTTTGCACATAAAAACAATAACCAAAAAAAAAAAAGTACTCGTTTTGATTATCTATCTGATGCATAATATGTGCCCTTGTCAGATGATCCTAATCAGTTGACGCGGTAACAATGAACCAATCGCCGTAAGAAAAAATGACGATTGACTGATCCTCTTTTTCTTTCTTTCGTATTTCTGCTTTTGGTTTAAAATCGATTATTCCCCCCCCCCCCCTGATAAGTCTACCAATCGCTTATGTAGGAATGACATGTCAACTTTATGTTAAGGCCTGCATGTATTTTTAAACCTGGATAACTAAATGTGCCTACAGGAAAAGTTACCGAGGTATCAAAATTTTTTCTTATAAAGAAATGTAATTTATATAATGCCATTACAGAATACTAGTATTTGTTTATAAATGTCATGTTTTTATTTTTAACACTGAGTTACGGAAAGAGAAAAATAATTTCGGAAGTTAATCATTTGGTGCATATCACCATTTTCATGTTACACAACTAGCGGGAACATGATAGTGTTGATAAACATACTTTTCGTGTGGTGAAGTTTATCGCCGCCTAGTTATTTCTCTCCATAAGACGAGAAAAACAACCACAAGTTATTGAACTTATACTCATCGTTGATAAAAAACTACCAGGTCTGTATTAATGAACGAAACTAGACACTTGCTGGAAAAAGCATGTAACTGTACGGTAATACAGTGTACCTCCACTATCAGACAGTAAGTTTTCATAAGAAATAATCCATGCTAACTGTCATTGCTTGTTAGTACTTTTTTTTAAAAAAACTTTTTTGATCTGCTGTATCAGAACTCTGGCGTGAAACAATTTTGCTTTTTTGCTTTTTGATAAACGAGTAAATATGAATACGTTTCTAGCTCTAAAAAAGAGTGGTTCTATCTTAATGGGCCATTTCAGTTTTTCATTGGCCTGCTCTTAAACTAGAAATTGTTACATAAAATGTTAACTGACTTTAATTTAGCAAATATAGTTTATATAGTAGTAGTTGTAAAGGTTTTACATGTTTGAAAAGCTTGATCTTTTAGCAATTTCATTCATCATATTGCTTTATATTCTCTATATGATATTGATGCATGAAGTTTGTTGAGAGCATCTCGGTAGTCCTCTTTGATGATACATCAGTCAGATTATAAAGTAGTTCACACATTTAATTCTGATTTATATACAAACTTTTTTTTTTTTTAGCTGTCAACGATATTGCTTTTGATTGATATGATGACGAGACGGGGTTTTATTATAAGGTATTATTCAAAAGGAACATCGATCCTATCACATGTTATCATTGTTGGCATATGTTACTTAACCAAACGAGCTCCTTTTCAGGGCTAGAGAACTGCCAAAACCATTGTACGTTCTATAATCAACGAAGAATTTCTGATTGTGGTAAGCATTTATTTTATAAATTCTGACTTTTAATTTATTATACTCTCTCCCAAGTTTTTAGATGCACTTTTTTTTTTTTTTACCAAACATAAACAATATGAAGAAGAAGGAAAAGGTAACTGTACTTTAAAATGACTTTGGTAGCTGAAACTAATGCTAAATAGGTGTTGCTTATGGGCAAAAGTGGGTCCGGAAAGACTTCGATGCGGTCTATTATTTTTAGTAATTACATTGCTCGAGATACAAGAAGACTTGGTGCAACTAGTAAATTACAACAAGTCATTTATAATTTTCCCCCATCCTAACTTGTATATAGTTGATGTCGAACATTCGAACGTCAAGTTTTTGGGAAATTTAGTGTTGAATTTATGGGATTGTGGAGGGTAAAGAGAAGCTTTTGTATTTCAGACAGACCCATTAACACGTTTATAGTCAAGAGGCCTTTATGGAAAATTATTTTGCTTCACAAAGAGATAGAATTTTCAAGAATGTTGAAGTGCTCATTTATGTGTTTGACGTAGAAAGTCGAGATTGGGAAAAGGATCTTCATTATTATCAGTCATGTCTGGAAGCCATTCTTGCAAACTCAAAAGAAGCTCGTATCTTTTGCTTAATACATAAAATGGATCTTGTGCCAGAAAATCAAAGAGACCAGGTATATAGGGATTATATTATGGGGACGTACGTTTTTTTACTTATATTATTCACTCAGATCTATGAGCAAAGAGTGACCGAACTTCAAAAACGCTCAGAGCCATTGAATATTCAAGCCTTTAGAACTTCCATCTGGGATGAAACACTCTATGCTGTATGTTTTAATCATTTCACTTGTGCATCTGGTATTCATGCTATTATTTTTATATGTAGGCTTGGTCCAAAATTGTGCATTGTTTGATTCCTAATATCCGTGTATTAGAATCACATTTAAGTAATTTTTGTCGTATTTGTGATGCTGATGAAGTAGTATTATTTGAAAGAACAACATTTTTAGTGATTGCAACTGCTGCCACTATCCCACATGGAGATCATCATCGATTTGAAAAAATCAGTAATATTATAAAGCAATTTAACCTCGGTTGTAGTCGATCACAAACAAGATTCAAGAGTATGGAAATAAGAGGCAGTAGCTTCACTGCATTTATCGATGTCTTGACTAATAATACCTATGCCATGATTGTCATGTCAGATCCTAATATACGTAAGTGTATATCTTGTAGCTATGTATTTGCCCTTACTAAACCCTTATTAGAATCTGCCGCAACATTACTCAATATCGCGGCTGCTAAAAAACACTTTGAAAAGCTTGAGACAACAAGATAGTCTTGTTCAAAAAATTACCATATGATTGTTAACGAAATAAATCTATCATTATATAATAAAACGCAGACCATTCCGTCATTGACTAAGCGTAGTGACGTCGAGATTGCATAACTATTTTTGTAACCAACACAACTTTTATTCCTCTTTGTTTTCTCTCTTCTCTTTTGTAGTATGGTTCAACTTGTACGTCATTTTGCACCTCATATATTCCGACGTCATATAAGGACCACATCAATAACAAAAGGCTCAGATTATCCAACACGATCGCCTTATGATGATGCCATGAACACATTTGACGACATTGTAAAGGAAACTGTCGCTGTCACAGGAAAAACCGTTGACGTACCTTCACAACATCATTTTGATACCTACAATATTGTTCAAGATTTGCAAACACAAGGGTTTTCTAAAGAACAAGCAGTCGTGATTATGAAAGGTATGAAGTTCAAGTTACGAGAAAGGTATTTCATTGGCAAAACTTAAAAATCAGAGTACGCGTTAATAGTTCTACAGTGTTGCACAGCTACATCAAGAATTGCTATTGAAGTCAGCACTTGAAAACGTACGTCTATCAAACCGAAAACACACAAGATTATTTATTTAAAAGATAGGAAAGTTATCTGTTCTCAGCTGCCGTTTCTGAGTTGAGAACGGAAATTCAAATGATGCGGCAAAAGGATACACAAGCATTAAAAGCAGAAACTTTCTCAGTGACAAGAGAGGTAGAGGCCCTCGCACAACATATCAGAGAGGATGTCGATTTGATAAAAAACGAAATTGCACTTGATATGGACAACAGAAAGAATGAAACAAGAAGTGATCAGAAGGAAATCGATATGACTATTCAGGAGCTAAACAGTAAATTCACTGTCAAACTAGGCGAAGTTAGAACTGGATTAGAGTCGACTCGTTGGGAAACAATCTGGAAAGGATTAGGTTTGATCAGAATATTCTTTTCAACTGTAACTGAACTGACAATTTTTTTTAAAAAAGCGGGGGTAGCTGCTTCAAGCTTAGCTATTGCTACGATAGCCTACTTTTTGACTAATTTTGCGGAGAAACGAGATCAAGAACAACGAGCACAAAAGTTGAAGAGAAAGAAGCAAATGCAGGAGGACGCCAGAAGTGCTGGTTTAGTTGACATGGATGCTGTTTATTGAGATCCAATAGCCGACCACCAATCACATGCTCTTGATTTATGCATTATAAAAAAGCAATAAAAACCTCTTCTCACACTATCTATTTTTCTCTTCCTCTTTTTGAAAATGACAAGAAATCAACGAAGGCATTCTTTTTCAAACCAGAAAGAGTATAGTATGACAATATCTGATACAAACAATAATGATGATGACAGTATCACTGTATTAGGACCCAACGAATTGGGTGAGAATACATTCCCGTTAACTGAAGAAAATCTGGCTATTCACACAAACAATGTAAGTGCATAATTTATTATTACAATGTTTATCTCGATTTCTTATTTCCTTTTATTAAGTTCCCACCGTCTAGAGAAGCTCGACGTCGACAAGTTCGTCTGTTTGTCGAGGATCAAAGGCCTGTCGTAAAAATGTATCTGATTTTAGAAAAGCAACGAACACAAGAAATGGAATCTTTAATGCCAGATGAATTTCCTTGTATCAAATATACTCAGCAAGGAACAGCAAAAAAGAAAACTTGGTTAAAAAGATTAACACACTGGATTTATAATAGGCGAAACAGGGGTCATCAAGATATATGTCAAAAGCGTGACTCTGGAATATCCTTCTTTAGTAAACATCATTCGACAAGATCATCAAGAATTGCGACTGTGCGACAACAAAGTAATGATTTTGCTGCGTACAAATATCCTAAAATGGCACGAATTTTTTTAAATCATGCTGATACCATCTCAGCTTAAACTTCCATCACTGTATATATATATAAATTATTATGACTAATAAAACAAACACTCCTAACTATGAAAATATATCCTCTCATAAATTATTGCCGTCATTATAAGATCATGTCTTTAGAAATAACACTAACCTTTTTAACTGGTGTTGACATTGTAATTGTACTGCAACAACAAAAATTCAAAACAAACATACGTTTACGCGGAGATGAATTGAAAACGGTTTATTATGCATTGTCAGATCATGGTAGCGGGGAGGGAGGAAAGACATGTAAGTTTAAGTTTTACTTTAAACATTGTATGAGACGGGCTTTATTACAAAAACTAAAAAATAACTATGGTATTATGGTACATTTAGACTAATACACTAAAGAGTGATCACTCTTCCTTCATCGCTACTTTGTTGTGCAAGTTCAATCACACGAATACAGTTATAACCATCTTCGGGTTTGACAATCAAGTTTGAAGGATCCTTTGCAATGATAGATTGTGCAACATTATTATAGAAAGATAAATAATCTCCCTTCTCGGTATCTACTTTACCGGTAATATGAAGCCCATCGATGTCGGTATTAATACAACCATAACGATCACTTGACTCGACACCGTAGTTAGCATCAGAAGGAACGAGACCAGCTTTTAATTGATCTTCTTGAACATCCAAATGCTCCTTACGGTAAGTACCATTCATACCGCGAAGATTGAAACGCAAGACGGGAGCATGACGAGCCAACATACTGGATCGAAGAATGGCCTTGAATGCGTTTTTATAGCCCAAAATAATAGTGAAATCATCAGCAATATCTGTTTCTTGTAATTGTCTTTGATTACTGACAGTTGCATACACAGTGTCAGGCATACCAAAAGCAGCGAGAGCTTGATCAATTAAATGAGCCCCAAGATCATAAAGCATACCGGAACCGGGTGCATCGTTTTGTTCTCTCCAGCCGGCCTTAACAAAATTACGGAAACGGTCGAAATGCGATTCAAACTCCACCAGGCGACCCAAGTGTCCACCCTTCAATAATTTTTTAACAGTCAAGAAATCACCATCCCAGCGACGATTTTGATATACACTACAAATAAGTCTTGTCTCTTTGGCAACCTTGGCTAATTCGGCAGACTCGGCTGAGGTAATAGTAAAAGGCTTTTCAACAACAACTAAAGAGATAAAGATTAAAACATCTATTTTCATGCATCACATAACACTTTACCATTTTTTCCATTCTTCATGGCTTCAAGAGCTAAAGAATAATGGGATCCATTAGGTGTGGTGATAACAACCAAATCAATTTCTGGGTCGGAGAAAAGATCCTCTGTACTTCTAACAACATTGACCCAAGGGTACATGTCCTTGGATTTGGTGCTATTACGTTCAACAACAGCAGCCAAGTGCATGTATGGAGAGGACGAGATTAAAGGGCAATGGAAAACGCGGGCAGACATGCCTATCGTGGTGTCAGTCTCTGAAAAAAATCCGTCTGTCTTGTTTTATCTTACCGAAACCAACAACACCAACATTCACTTTATTATCTACCATTATTATAATTAACTTTTTGATTGAAAGAAAAAAAGAAAATGAATATAAAAATCCCGTCTTATATGCACGCTAATTTTGTAAACTAGTAGATCCCCGGGAATGGGCGGGAAATTTGTCATTACTAATACCTTTAAACCACTGTCACATATTAACTTGAAGCACCGTCGTCCAAGAACTTTGAATAAAACGCAGAGCTTCGTGACTCATAGAAAAAAACATAACACTGAACTACAGGTCGATGAAGTATGTAATGCATTGATGGAAACATAACGAATTTGCTGTAAAAGATTGTCTAAATAACAATTAAATGGCGGAATCGTTAATCGCAACAGAAGATTTTGTATAGTCTACGAGCCATTGAAAAACACGCGATAAACTAAAGGCCTATCTGAGTGTATGCGGTCTCAGTGGTTTATTGTTAATACCGTGAGCAGCACGATAATAGAATAACTACTTACATATATTTCTCTATATTCGTTATTGCTTTTATAGTAAAATATGTACATAGTATCAACAACGAGGGGCGTAGCGTCAATGAATAAGGACCAGAAGGCAAGGGACGAGAAATGTCAAAGGTAGTTAGTATAGACAGCTTGCGAGAATTTCGGTTTTTTTTGGAGTCGATGCTGAAAAGAAGGGTCATCAACGGTGAATAATCCAAAGCGAGTATACAATTGTTTAATTAGAAACGCTCCTTGTTATTGAGACAAAAGGCATGACTAGATGGAGAGGACTCAATAACGTGGCTATTCCAGGCATTTTGCCAAACAGTTAATTTGAGAGACCATACAAACAAAAAGCGACCAAGAAACTTTAATACTTGTCAGGTCAGTGTTGGGAAGTGATTGGGCATAAATCGATGATGAATGTACATACATACGAAACATTTTCTTACGAAGATAGCGGTAGAATATAATTTGATGATGACTTCCAAACTAATGGTGAAAGCAGAATGCCATAATATAATAAATTTATGGTCAAGGAAATGTGCGCACCATCGACAATAAATCTTAGTGGTTAAGAGACTACCTTAAACATCAGGTAGAACGAACAAAAAAAAAAAAGTAATATCTACGACTGAGTGTTATCAGAGTGAGACAAAATGGTAATAATAAATAATAAGGGCATCAATAAGAGGGCAAACAGCAATTTGTATTAGCATTTTAAGTCATAAACAATGCTTGTTCTCCGATTCTAGTGTGTAAGATACAGTACTAGGTAGAGATGCTAGGAACCGCTGCAAAGCTGACGGATGAGGGGCAATTGTGACAAGAACCTTCGGAATCATTAAACATACAGTCGTTCTGAATTTCTATTGAAAAAGAAAAGTTAGATCGAGAAGATTTGGATCTTACAAAGTGAGATAGAGTGAATGCAGATTTTTATACTTAAGTTTGATTTGTGTTTAGGGTTCGTAACTTGACTATGATACCACATATATATATATATACATAAAAAAAACTCGATTAGCCCGGCTGATTTAGTTTAGTGTCGTCATAAGAGCTACTACTATAAGGAAATGTAATAGCTACAAAGTGAAAATTAAACCGAGCGACATTACTAGAGCTAAAGAGACAGCTCACGTTATGAATGCTATCAGTCAAACGTTTATGATATTAGCTTTTACACAGACATATGGAAATGCAGCTTAGTGCATTTTGTTCGTCTGACAAACTTTTTGTGTGTTCATACAAATAGGTCACAACTATCTGATAGATCGTATTCCGTAGTCACCCATAAATAGGGATTTTTTTTTACGGCGCACAGCCGGTCTTGTGGAAAAAACCAGAAGTATGAGTGTAACGCGAAATATCCTCGTGTTGTACCTGGCAAATTGGGAAAATTAAAAACTGTCTGTGGAAAAAAAAAATAGAGTTAAGCCCTTTCTTTCCTGCTCAATAAATGAAAGTTGACTCAGACGTTTAATAAACATTTTTAATTCATGAACTGATGTATATTCACATTATTAGAACTCACTAGCCACCCTCATAGTTGTTCAATCTATTTTCCTGCCAAAAAACTAAATTTTAATTTTCTTAAACCCTGTCACACAAAACCGTTTGGTTCAGCTTATTTCACTTCCGTTCAAATAAAGTGACAATAATGAAAACTCCGTCGATTTAATTATAAAAAATGATCGAAAACGCCGGTTCCAACTATCTCTTTATTCGTTTATCTGTTTTTTTTTTACAAAAACATAATAATTACACATAAAGACATATCAAGATATGTTCATTGTTTATATATTACAGTTCCTGCTCTTTATACATGCTGCACGATCGGCGCTTTTAACTCCGAATCAACAATCAAAAATTGCAAATCAATCATCTATAGCATCGACAGACAACCAAAAACCTGTATATAAAATAGGAATCATATTTCCAAATGCAACCGCGGTGAAGAAAGATGATGCAAACTTAGCAAATATGATTTTGTCAAGTGAAGTAGCCATTCAACTTGCTGCAGATAATATTAAAAGCAACATTTTAACAGGTACACGACTTTTTTTTTTTTACAAAACTTTATTAAGATCGGGATTATTCATTTTGTCGTAGATGTGGAATTGAAATTTACGAGATATTATTCTGATCAGAGCAGCCCAGGAAAAACATCATGGACAGCTGTTTCAATGATAGAAGATGGAGTCGAGTAATTATCAGCAATGTTTGATTTGTTTTATGTATTGAAATTTTTTTTTAGTGCTGTTATAGGCGACATGGTATCTGAAATGACAGAAGCTTCCGCATCACTGACAGGCCTATGGCAGATACCCCAATGTTCTTGTGCTTCAGCTTCTTTAACCCTTTCAGACAAAAAACAGTATCCATATTTTTTTAGAACGGCCGGCAGCGCTGTTCTTTTCGGCGAATCGCTTGTTGATTGGGTAAACAATATGAAATGGGATATGTTTGCTCTAGTCTATACTAACGACTTGATTGGACAACAAGGTAACAGTAGATTCATGATTGAAAAAGGAAATAATCTAATAGAATAATATACAATGATATATAATAGTGTTGCAAGCCATGTCGAGTCGAGCATCAGAATATGGAATCACAACCATGACACGAATTCCTTTATACAGTTTAAATGAAAATAGAATCGAAAGTAACACTTGTCAAATTAAAAAAGATAACAAAGCAAAAGCTAAAATGACTGTATCTAGAATCACTATCTACACTAGAGGAGTCTGGATGTCGAGTGGTAGTACTAGCGGATTCAAGAACAATAGACCAAGTATTAATTCTGAAAAAAGCAATGTAACGTATTTAAGCACCAAAGTTAAACAGGAAAGCTAACTGTTTGATTTACAGGCAAATGGGACTTATGAAAAAAGGATGGGTATGGGTAGTCATGAACGATATTTCACCCGTGCTACTTGAAAAAATCCAGTCACCCGAGGAGCTTGCCATGTATGACGGCCTCATGTTTATTAGCGGGTTATGGGATTGTAAGTGGTAACACAAAAGTCAGCGAGCTGTAGCTTTTAATTTTCATTTCATTGACGATTTTTCTATATCTTGCAGTAAAGGGCTTACCGGAATATGATAATCTAAACCGATTATGGAAAACGCAACAAGTTCCTGATGATTTGTAAGCGTTAGAAATGTTCCGGGTTACGTTTCTAATGATATTAAAATTTTATTCTGTAGTACAACAAAAGAAGATTGGAGCACATTAGGTCTGTCGTATAATGCACCATCTGCTTATGCATGTACTGAATTGCTTGCACTTGGTCTCAGCCATGTACGTAAATGATATACAGATTATCAAATTGAAACTCATTTCTTTTCAGGCCTTAGACAATTACCCAGGAGGCCGACCAGCGGGCATATCAGATCTCCGGAACTCTGCATTTAATTCTTCAAATATGACACCTTACTCTTACAATCTCAATTACACTGGGCCTTCAGGTAGTATCCTATGTTCGTCTTTGGTTAATTTTACTAAACTTTCTTCAACATTCAAGGTTATATGGAATTTTCCGAAGAAGGTACCCTACAAGATCTCCGTTTAAAAAACAATACTCATATATTTATTTTTTAATATTAGGAGATCTTCAATCCGGGTAAGCCGTATGTTTATTTACTTGTGAAAATAAAACTAATTTGTTAGTGAAGCTACTTTGAATTATTATATATGCGAAAAGGTTTATCTGTACCTTATGCTACGATAAAAGTAAAAAAATTTGAATTTTATCCAAATACTTCTATTCTGTATCTTGGTCCTTCGACAGAAAAACCTACAGCAATGATGGCGCGATATGGTACTTCTCTTGTAATAGTGTATATATTTAGATAAACTAATATTTGTAATTATTAGCCTTAAACCCATCCGTTCATAATGCAGCTGGTATAACAGCATTGGTGATTTGCTCAATTGGTATCGTTTGTTGCAAAAGCATGATGGTTTTGATTTTTTTTTATCAATACTTAAAGCCAATCATGGTCTCAAGTCCTGTTTTCTGTTATTTACAGCTTAGTGGTATCTCCATGATATATACTTCAATTCTTCTATACCTTGGAAAGCCGAACGTTGGGAAATGCATTGCAGTTGTATTACTTACCGTAATTGGTTTTGTGTTAGTAATTGGAAGTCTAATTGCCAAAAACTATAGGTATGTTTACATAAAGACTAATTTGAATGGGACAACACCTAATGCTTTCTTTATTTTATACAGGATATATAGAATGTAATTAATCATACAACTTTAGCACTGCATGTACCTAACGTAATACTGATAGATTCCAGAATGTTTTTACTGTGCGCACAACAAGGTTGAAGTCATATTATCTTGTTCGTATTGTCGCTCTGTTTGTAATAATTGCAATCTCGCCTCTCATTGTCTGGTATGCATTATATCCTGTCGTAGTAAAGGACGTAATGGTATCAAATACAACTTATTGCTGGCTATGTACTTATCCTGCGGCAAAAGTAGGATACTGGGGCCATATTACCATCAGTGAAATAGTTGTTTTGATATGGTGCTCAATCCTAATTATTATATCTGCGTTCCTTGCATTTAAGGTAATATATATATACTTTTTTTTTTCGTAGTAGCTAAAGTTAAACTATAGACGCGAACTGTCAGTAGCAAATGGTCAGAGACTACACAGATTACATATGTTAGCTAGTAAGTTTGACTGAAGGTTAAGCAGAATGTTTATCATTGCTAATATTTTTATTTTTAGCAATACAGGCATTGCTTCATTAGTGGCATGCCCTGGTTTTTTTTTATCGACAGAAAACTATAGTATATCTATGTTCTTGAAAATATCAAGCGTTTTATTCGCAGCAACGTTTACACTTGTAGTACTCTATCTCCCTAAGTTTATAATAATCGCCCGCCATATTATCAAGCATAACAAGAAATTGAGCCTTTACAGAATGAACACGTCTAGCGAAGTAGAATTAACAAAACATACATATTCAACCTCATCAGATGAAAAAGTCAACCTAAATTTGGTGGCACGAAACCTGTTTGATTTTACTGTAGAAGCCCATGAAGGTATACTCCCTGTAAAGAAGTTGGCTCGTTACGAGTTTTTCTCAATCTGGGAATTGAAACACATCATTCTTGTTCCACTTAAACGGTTTTTTGTTTTATCAAATGTAGGTAAAACAGATGTAAACCAATCTATATACTAACATCGAAATAGAAAACTGGAGATGGAGCTACGATGCATGCTTATGTTGACTGCGAAATGGTAAATTCTACCGAAGAAAACCATCATATATTCCGAGTAAGAACGGATGCCGGTTTAGTTTTCTTGTTTCAAGTGAGTGACAATACTGCACTTAAAAGATGGATAAAATGGTTTAAAGGAGGGGCACCTGCTTCAGATAATAATACAGCCAATCAAGTTGCTATCGCAACAGAAGATCAGCAAGTTCTACCATTAGATCAACTTTCCCGACCCAAAATGCAAACAGCTACATTTGGTGTGGGTGATTCATCCTCTTCTGTGGCACAGCCATTGGTTGCAGCGTATTCATCATTTTATAGTACAAACCTAATGACAAATTCCCATCAACAATCCCGAATGAATAGCGAATCATACTCTACAATGCATGGCCAATCCATGTTAAGTTCTCAACCTGAACAACCTATGGGAGCCAGTAACTCGTTTGGCATTATGGATTCGAATTGGCAGCGATACCCCTAAGAACTATATAAAAGTATTTTTCTCCTTCTATTGTTTTTTTCCAATATACAGACGATCAAAGATTAAAATATAAAAGAATGAACGCATAATAAGGCAGAACAGGGTTTATTGGGTTTATTTTAACGTTACGAACATACAGTGCGGCTGGCAAATTCTGTCCGTTTTGAAAAATACTGGCCGTTTGTGCCAACTCAAATTGGCTCAACTGAGAGGCCCAGCTATGGCTAGACGGTTGACGTTGTTTACACCTACGTCTATTTTTAATTTTTATACTTCATTTTTAGTCATACGTATTTTTTCACGTACTTTTTTCCATTGACGTCCCATATTATCTTAACTTTTCTTAAACTTTATAGGATAGTCAACTTTGTTTTTCATAAAATATGCTTCAATATCAGTACATGCCACTACTGAAACGCTGAAGTATAGTTACTAAGTTCAGAATTACTTGTACCTATTTTGTCACAAAACAATACCAGTTCAAGAGGAAGACCTGTAGGATCTACTGCAAGAAGAAATAACAATTCTTCGAAAAGAAGAAATCCATCCGCTTTGAACATGCCAAAAGAATAACAAGGTTTTGTGGAACCTGTAGACAGTCAGGACACGACACTAGGCAATGTTCCCAAAGAGCCATGTCGCAAGCTACTCGCTCGTGTCAACAATCTCAATAACAGCAATAATCACCATGATCATTTTTATTTTTTCTGTCACATAAAAATCTCAATCGCAATTTTTTTAAAAATTTCTTGTGTGTAATAGGCCAAAAGAAATTGAGGGGGTGAAAATAAGAAAACAGGGGGTGAAAATAAGAATTCTCAAAAGTAGTAATATCGGTTAAATATCAAGTGTAAAACTGTAACCATTCCCACATTATATATGCAGGAGTTAAATGTTCAGGATACGAGCTTTAGTGACATTGAATGTCACGACTAGCTTTTAGTTTGCCTTGCCCAAATATAAAGTGGCCGAAACCTGCACCAGCTACTGTCGCGATCATTAAATACCCATTATACGTCATAAATACAAGCATCAACCAAAAACTGATGGCAACTAAGGCTGCATATATTAAGGATCTTAATGCCCCTTGTTTGCACGATCCTCTAAAAAGTTGAATTTAGTATACATACCGCTCCATACATACTAGTATTTACCTTATAACATTCTCTTTTCTAAGAAAATTAGATCCATCTGTAGTCTCAAATTCCTCTTGATCTCCCACTAGCGATCGTTGATCTGATAACTTTTTCTTTTCCGCCTGTGACCACTGATCATCAAAATAACTTGACCATACACGAAGGTACTCATATCCAGCAGCGATACAAAATACTACGATACAAGATATCAGCAGGTCGGTTGTGGTATTAATATGCCACCATTCAAAAACTACACAAACGTCTTTTATTTGCCAGTTGAAAAGCATCTATTTAAATTGGTTATTTACTTGATCATGATAAAAACTATATATTTACATTCATGGCGCACATGGCTGGCATGGTGTGACCAGGCATTTCGTGTTCACCCATGTCATGACCTGGAGTCAAACCCATATGGTGTCCTGGCATTGTGTGGCTTTCATGTCCTTCCATTTTTATAGTTCAAAGAAAGAAAGTGCAAATCTGATATTTAAGAATCTTATTTATTTAGACCAAGCTAAGCGACGCTATTGGCTGATTGCAGTCTTGTAGATCCTTTTGAAGCAAATGCCGTCAGGCATTTAATGTTAGGTGGTTGTATTTGACTATTTATTGAATTGGCACTACTGGAAGTTTCACATACGTCTTCAAATCCAATCTACAAATTATGCTCGTTTTTATGGCCAAATCTTCAAAAAGACGTCAGTTTTGCTACTTTCATTTCCACTACTTTCTTAGGCAATATATGTACCTTCCAAATATAACATTTACAAAGGCATTGGTTTCTACTTTGTAGACTATTACTGTGAAACATTTTCACTAAGTATAATACCTTATAGAAAAACTATAGGGATGTTGACTATATTTTTAAGGTTTTTACACTTACTGTCATTCATATACATCAGCTTGCACAAAATATGGGGGTAACGTTATCAATTACATGATCAGTAAATTCTGGTGCTTTAGAAGCCTTTCTGTCTAAAACCCAAGGATAACCTGCTCTAAAAAAACCAACTCGAATTCGGATAAGCAAGAGACGCACCCAGTGAGACATGACATCAAAGTGGAATAAAAACACCACCAATAGGTTTTTGAATATCCGCCATTTTCAAAGGATAAGTGCTGTGCTTTTAAACTTGGCCTTTTTCCTTAACACTTTTTACCAATTTCAAAGAGCATCCCGTTATAATATGGCCGGACCATCGAAGGGTAAATTAAGTTTCCATTGCGTTTACAGCTATTAAACAAAAGTAATGCAGGAATCCGTTTAAGTTTTCTCTCTCAAGCTGATCAAAACAAGTATGAGATGGTTTTTTCTCAAGCATCACGAGGAGACAACATCTTGAGCGGTAAGTTTAATTTTTCTTGGCTTTAAAAATAGTAGCTTAATTCGAAATACTTCCATCGTAGCCACTGCTGCTAGGGAAGTGCTTTCTAGATCAAACATTGGTGATGATAATCTTGCTCGTATTTGGTACATTTTGTCTTCGGTTAATAAACTTTTAAAACTAAATATCTTATTTTGCGTCTCAGGGATTTGTCCAACGTTACCCAACAACCACAACTTACTTTTCCGGAATTCGCTGTAGCAATGTATTTAACTTCTATGAAAATGACAGGCAGTGATATTCCAGCTTCTTTACCTGACGAAGTCCGAAATGAAATACAACATGCAGTAGCTGCTGTCCGAGGCCAGCCGCAACAACAACAATCTGTAGTACCTTTAGCTCAACAGCAAACTGGTATACCATCCTACTCTAATCCTCAATTGAATATTCCAACACAGCCTACTGGTATATATACTAATCCCCAAGCACCAATGATGACAGGTGTATCACCAATGATGAGTACTGGAGGTCCACAAGTTACTATGCCTACCGGCATGTTGGGAAACACCATGAATTTTGCTAACAGAATGATGCCACATAGTGCAAACTACAATGCGCCTGCTGGTTTTGAAAGTTTATCAAAAAACGTAAAAATTCCCTGGGCTGTCACAAGTGAAGAAAAGAAACAGTATTCAAAGATTTTCAAGGCTTGGGATACTGAAAAAAAGGGTACATTGTCTGGAGATAAAGCCAAAGAGATTTTTTCTCAGTCTGGCTTACCACAAAACATTCTTATGCAAATTTGGTAATATATGGCTCTCATAATACTTGAACCGCGTGTTGCTAACATCTAATTTAGGAACTTATCCGATCCCAACAATCAAGGCAAATTAAATGTGGATGAATTTTCGGTTGCGATGCATCTTATTTATCGCAAGCTAAATGGTTATAATGTACCTGAGACACTGCCTGCCGAACTTATCCCACCTTCTACTCGTGATTTGCATGAAAGTGTGAGCCAATTGAAAAAGACGATTTTGGAAGATATTGCAAAAAAGAGACATCTCGCCAATTTCAGCTCCTCCCCTTCGGAAACACTATCACCTCCCATATCTCAGTATAGATCGAGATCAGTAAGTCCGTCCCGCGCAGTTGCCAAGAAAGATACGGAAAATGATGCAGAGGTGGGATATGTATCAAGCGCTCGTCGTATGGGTCCAGATAGAACTCGTAATAGGGACCTTAGCAGCTCTTCGTCGGCATCATCTCTTACTGTCACTTCTAGTTATGGATACCGTGGAAAAGCTACTCGGATTTTTGATTTAAGGAAAGAAATCGAGGAGAAAAAAAAGTACATTAAAAAGTTGGAAGAAGATTCTGTTCAGAGAGTCGCTAAACCATACAACGAATTATCAGCTTTGGAAAAAAGAGACATAGATGATTTAAAAGATAGAGTTAAGGAATTACAGATAGAAATTTCTAAGACAGGAAGCGAACAAGGTTATGATGCCTGGAATACATATATCGAAAAAACTGCCGAGCTATCAAGTTTGGCGGAACAAGAAAAGGCTTTGGAGACAGAAATCATATATATGCTTGACGATACGGTAAAGGGTTTGTTAAATCAAGTAGATGAAACCGAAAATGATTTGCTGCAAAACAAACTTCAATCCCTGGAGAAAAAGGCTGCTTCGGCCGGCTCTTCTGCAGGTACTGATGTACCCTTGAATATAATCGGTACCGGTCCTAATGGTGAGGTGACAGAGAGTGACCGTATTCGTGCTAAAGCTAAAGCTATGGTTGCCGCTCGTATGGGTAAAATTACCGGGAAATCTTCGCCTGGTAGTATAAATCTTAAAGCGGAAAAAGAAAAGATTGAAGAAGAGCGGGAAGAATTCAAAATGTATACCGATTCCATTGCTGACAGTTTAAAGGAAATAGAAGAAGCAGTAAAGACTATTCATTTAGAAATTAGTATGATTGGACTAGATATCAGAAAGCAAGACCAAGATCAAAAGAAGATCGAAGAGCGTGGTCGCTTTGAGCATGGACAAAATGTTGCCAAGGATGTTAAGGAATTCATTTCCCAGTTGGCGTATGATGCTGCCTTAGCCAAGGCACCAGAAGTAGATCCATCGTTTGAATCTAGGTTCCCTTCATTTTAATAGGAAGGTTTTTATAAGTTATTTCAATTTTAATTCCCAAGTAATTTAAACAATCATTACCCTTTTATCCCTTTTTTTTTATTACACGCACTCAAAAATAATAGATGTATCGAAGTTTTATATGCATTTGCTAGAGTAACTGGTCATGTTTATTAATAGAGTATATGTGTAGAGTATTTTTGGACATCAGGATCCTTGATAAATCGGTGCATAGAGTCAGCATCCATTTGTAATTGAACATCGTACATCGGTCCTTTAGTTTCATCGCTTCTGCCAAAAATAATCAAACAGCCATTGCCACCAAATGTAATATAACCCCTGGTACGATCAGGACGACCAAACCCAAAATCAATTCTCCAAAAAGGCAACATAGACACATCACTTGCAGTAGATTGTATACTTGAGTTTGGCTGATATGTGAGATAATTGACGGTCATATCCTCATGAATTGTATATAATTTACTTAGACCGTGAAATAATTCTAATTTCAGACTACCCATCTTTTGCCGAAATGTAACTGCTGTATTTGTCAACTTGGTTTCTTTGATCTCGGCTTTTGTAGTAGATACTGTACGGGAGCTTTAAATGAGAGTCAGTATGTTGACTTTTTTATGTATGGACTTATGCTGTAATCCCACTTACATCATCCAATTTCCGAAGTAGTATTCCATATCCTTGTTATACTTCATTTTTGACCGACCGTTTACAGACCATATCATTTTTATTTGAGTATCTGGATCAACGTGTCGACTACGTGCAATAGATCTTACTAACATTGCAAAGAGGGCATCTTTTGTAGACACCCAGTTTTTGTTTGCAATCATCTCGGGTGTATGAGCATCTTTTTTACATTGATGAAGGTTGTCCGAATAAAACTCTAATATAATACTTTTTAACGGCATAGGCCCATTAGGTGATGTTCGAGCATATTTTTTTTGGTTTGGGTCCATGCGTACAACGTGAGATATATCTTCTCTAGTTATCCTGTGCTCTTCCCGATAATGAGCAAGTGCTTCATCCGTTACTGCTACATTTATTGGGCATGCTATAAGGTCTTTTCTGTATAGAGCTTTCGCGTAATCCAATCCTCTTGTATTTTTAGCCCAGGCATCCAAAAAAAAACACGTCGAGTACATATCTGCAATCTTGTGCAGGATCATTATGCCAAGTGCAACACCGCCGTCTAAAAATCGAGTTACTTGTACTGCAAATAACGGGTCTTGTGAATTGCAATAAAAATGAATTGGAAATAAACGATGATAATCCATTTGATTTGGAAGATAACCATTCTCTTTAAACTTCTCTAATTCACCTTGATACTCGGCTTCCTAAAAGAATACATATTCAATGATTCCATCAGCTTAAGAAAATCGAAACTTATGATCACTTTACCTGAAAAAGAACTCCATCGTCGCAGTTATCTATTTCATCCCTGCCATTTCCAATGTCTATTAAACGACCTGCTAAAGGATAGAAATCTTGGAGCACATTCGATAATGAGCTTGTTAAAGCGGCTGTATTCATGAAGTCGGGTTTTTGATCGCTATTTGTGTAAAATAATAGTAATGGCGTATATGATTTGAACATAACAATATCCCAGTCCGAAAGTGATGTACGGCTTTTATTGTTTGGCGTTGGTACAGAGGGTTTTACCCATGTACGGCTAATTACTTGTACACGAGGCTGTGGTGGCATAATATATCCTGCTAAATAGGTAAATGTTTAAATTTTCTCCGCAATTTTATATTTATAGTGTTTTGCTTTTCAGCTAGTTTATTTCATAACTAAAATATAAGCTAATGGCAACAAATATTTGGTTTTAAATGACATGTTAAAGCATGTGTCGAAAATTTAAATTCCCGCCGGTCTCTTTCCTAATAAGGGAAACTGAAGTTGCTCAGCAGGATTTTCGAAGTTTAACAGGTCTTTCCAATATGGCAGTTCATAACCTACGGCATCGGGATGAATTTCTGGATATTTGTCAGAAATGATTTTCAAAAGAAGATTGTATAACTCCTACAAGATGTATTAACACAAATGCGCGAAAACAATATTAATCTCACTCGTTACCCGATACCCATTGCTGTTCAAATGAAGTCCATCGAGCAAGAAGTCTGATAGCTGTCTATCATGATGTTCCACTTTATCCATAATTTCAGTCCATATGTCAGCAGTAGGCGTATTTGTTTCTCTTCCGATTTCCATAATACAATCAGCGTAAGCACGTGCAGCTTTGTTTGTACGGTTTAACTTATCGCCTTGTTCATTGCATCGCTTTTCCCACTGAGCTTCGTTGATAGGAGGAGGAGATATCAAAATAATTCTCATTTTGGGGTTGTAGAAAGGCGATTTGGGGTTCTTTACAAGATCAATCATAGCTTTAGTGTTTGACTTATAACGTTCTAAAGGTACGTGCTGAGGGGAAAAGGGAAGTGCTGCATCATTGGCTCCAAAAAATATCGTCATCAAAGGAATGGAATTTGCTTGTTCCTGTTGTTCTTTCACTGAAGGTAGCAATTGTTTTAAAATAGGCAATGCCCAATCTGTATTGTAACCAGAGAATCCGCGATTGAGGATATCTAGCTTTCTGACGTAGATCTACAGGGTATTGTTAGAACCATTCTGGCAAACTCAAAAGATTACCTACATTAGCCAAAAGGGCACCAAAACCAGCCAGTTGAGGATCGAAACTAAACTGTTGCAAGTATTACATAATTTGAAAGATTATGGATATTTTTAATTTACCTGAGTAATTGAATCCTGTAGTAGAAGATTGTTCCATGTTAGTTTCATTATATTTTATGTGAAAGTGCACTTACTCCAAACAAGACAATCTGATTATAAGGATGAGTTGAAGCCATGTTAAAAGTGTAAGAAAGGAACTAAAACAAATTGACACCACTTAAATGATAAGGAGCGGACATATGTGTAACTTTTAATGGTTGTATGCACACGACTGTCACAGTTTACACACTTTAGTTTAAGCATTATAGAAAATCATTTTTTATTTCACTTGAATGTATCTAAATCCTATTTTCGTAAGGTGATATGAAGAAATGATAGACTTAGTCTCTTTTACGAAAATATTTGGAGCACCCTGGGAGATTAATTACATTGAGTAATGCTTTTGAGATTTGGAAGATATTCTTTAACGCGGTACTGTCATGCAGCCACAACATCCGGCAACCTTGACAAGCAAGAACACTGAGGAGATTAACAATAGCACTAGCAAATCACATCTCCTATACCCTGTTTCAACAATTATTTATTTGCAGTCATAATGGTTTCGCAATGATCTTGGATGTGCAAGACTCATGCATCCAATCAAATAATAGCCCTCCTTTATTTTTATATACATATGATTTTCTGTCGTCATTTACCAAAATGTCAATCATGTCTTCCCTTACTCTCTATACGCCTTCGTAAAAAAAAATATATAGCTTTTAAAACCATTCATTGTGTCTGAATTTATTGTGCGAATACTTGGATAATGGGATTTCCCTTTATTTACAATTATTTTCCAAACCATGGCAGTAACACAAAAAAGGAAATAAGCAAATTTAACAAACTCCATTTTTGTGCATCTAGTTATTTTTTTTTACAGTTTCAATGACGAAAATGATAATTATTATTTGCGCCTGCGAAATTAATTACCATTCAAGAAGATGTGTAGAGTGAAAGTGCAAGGATGCTCTTAGTTAAGCCTAAGTCAAAATATGGTGAGTATTAGATTGTTATAATACTAGTTGTTTCAACTTACGTTCCCTTGCAGAATTTACTACCACACAAGCAGGGTATCTTGTCAGCCTCGATTGGAAATTTGTAATCATATGTGATTTCTTCTCCAGGTTCAATGTCTCGATTTGCATAAATAACAATCTTTTTGTGCTTATCGACTGTAATAATTTTAGCACTGCAATTAGGCTGTAAAAAAGAAAAGGCGGAATAATTAGACTTAAATTCAACATACTATATATTAAACTTACTGCACAGCAATGATTAATGAAACGAGCAACATTCCCGCTCTTTGTAGCATCAATAACAGTATCGTCATCAACACGGAACAAATAACTACTTCCAATACCACAGCGCTCATATTGTTTTTCTCTTTCTTCGGCCACCTGCTGTCGAATCATTTCTCCGACGTACTCAATGACCATGTCATTGACATCGATATGCTCCTCTGCGTACAAGCCCCAGTCATGGATAGGTGACTTTGCGAATCGTAATTGTTTCTTCCTGCTTTGTAGCTGATTGAATTTTAAAATATCAGAATCGATTGTCTTTTTCTGCATCTCCATTCCCACTACTAATCGACGATTATTGACACGAGTGGCACGTGATGATATTCTGCCTGCATCCGCTGGTAATTCGATAACAGCCTTATTTCTAGGTAGATATGTTGCCTTTAAATGATCAGGAATAGTATATACACCTCGAACTCGGGCAGATCCACCCTTAATTACATTTGTCACAGGGCCTTTTTTAATTAATAAGTAACAGTTTTCATTTCAAATTATTATCTTTCTTACCTTGCTCCTTGTTTTCCTCCCTTTCCAATAGTGCAGACCTTAAAAAGCAATAATCCTCGGCATCATTTATACTGTTGAATGGATTCCATTCTGGTGGCTCATCATCGTCATTTGTTGGTTCAGCCAATTCCTCACTGTCAGACTCGTCTGGCGCTAATAGAGACCTTTCTAACTCTGCTTGATCTATTGTCTCTCTCATCATTGGCATTTCATTCTCTTCCTCGTCTTCTTCGTCTTCTTCTTCAAATCCAGAACTTACGTCCTTTGATAAATCCTCTTCAATAACTTCGTAAATTCTGTCAGGTAAGATAGGTGCGATTGGTTTTTTTTTTTTAGTTTGCTTTCCCTTTTGTTTCATCTTCAATTTAGATGGTTGGTATTGTTGAGAATCATATTCACTTGTGTCGTCATCGCTATGAAGTTGCATCAATGCCTTCTTCTGCTTCTTAATTTTTGTTGTTGTGTTCTTCTTTGATGGACGCTTACGTTTCCTTATGTTTAAATCTTCAAATGAATCGTTTTCAACAAAATCATCTTCCGAATCACTTTGGTCGTTATCCTCTTCTTCTTGTCGATGTAATTGCTTTAAAAAGGCATCATGTTCATCCACAGAGCTTTCTTCTTCGCTGAGGTAATCTCTGAGACGTCGAGGTCTATTTTCTACTTGTTTCTTCATTCCAGGCTTTCGACCTCGAGCAGGCGTAACCTTTTCTACATCGCTTACTGATTCTGGACCTGAGTGATACTCGCCTTCCTCTGAGCTGGATGATGTAGCGGACACTGGTGTTTCAGCTCTATCCTCTTTTGGCTTGTTGACTGGCGTTGATTGATCAGCTTCTGATGATGAGTTGAATAAAAATGATTCATACCCACGTTCACCGACTGGAGGCTTTTGCTTCCTTTTAAACCTTGGAAGTTTACCAAGTGAAGGTAAAATCGATTCAATCATCTTTTCTTGTGCCTTTTTCACATCAACCTCCATCGTATTGTCATCGTTACTAAAATCTTCGGGTGTATTCACAGCAGACATTTCTTTTTCTGATCGCTTTAGTCGGGCTGATTTGTAAAAGTCGTGGATAGCTGGGCCTGCAATACGATTTTTTAAATCTTTTAGAAAGATGTCTGCCAGTTGATCAGATAGTATTTGTTGTGTTGTGGCTGGAGTTTTCGGCTCAGAAGTGATAGCTGTACCATTTATTAAGTTTGTATTAGATGTTGTATTAGTTGTATTAGTTGTAATAGATTCATTGCTTTCGATGGTTATATTATTAACATCAGACTTTATAATTTTATCAGTGGCTGTGGTACTTTGGGTTTCTGTATGCGATTCGATCAATTTATGCTGAGACTCGTGTTCTGTGGAAGGATGTCGAAGCGTGATTAACAATTTATAGCCCATTAATATCTGATCCGATGTGGCGGCTAAAGCTCTTTTTGCTATCGAAAGTGAATCAAACACGATTAACCAATCCTCTTCGTCATGATAAATCTAAAATAAAGAAGGAATAGCTTGAAAATTTAGTACCAATATTTATCTAATTATGCCTTTTGAATTGCATACATCAATAAATTTGTAGTAGTAGAACATTTTCTTTAAATCCTCTAATACGCCTCTAACAAATGGCAAACATTTTCTTGATATCACTAATATAGGGCGTGATGGTGGAGACGGTTTTCGATCATCCCAATAATCTGCCCTTCGTCTGCTTGTGTTATAACCTCTTCCCCAATCCGACTCATTCTCCCATCTACTGTTTGATGGTCTTTCTGACATATAATAATTATCTCTGTTGATGCTTTGACTACGGCTTCTGCTTCTACTTCTATATCTTGAGTCAGGCGAACTCATACTAGGACTTCTGTTATTACCCCAGCGAGAAGATCTTTCTGATGAATCTATCGGTCTAGGAGATGGATATCTGGATGACGAATAACCTGGGGGAGGCCCGCTCCCATGATATGATGGTCTTGGTGGTCTTTCCTCCCTGTATCTTCCGTTATTATAATCATCGTCGTGGTAGCTTCGATATCTGTAATTGTCTCTTGATGAGCGTGGATAGCTTCTTGAGTCATATCTATCCCAATTTGATCTTTCGTCCATTACTTCTCCATCTTCGTGGTGACTTCTGTAAGAATAACTATCTGGTCTTCTATGCGATGGTGCGGTGGGAGTAATTAAATTGCGACCAGTTGTTTTGGTGGGACTATCTAAACTTAATGATGCCGATGGTCTATTGGAATCTTCTATGGCCATCCTTAGCTTTTCTCCTTTAGGATCAAAGCAAACTTTGACACATTCGGCAGCACCCATTTTACGTCCATTTCCTTTTTCAACTGCAAGACACGCAGCTGCATGCCCTATGTCTGTGGACTCAATTGAAAATGATACATGTGCAATGCCTAAAGAAGCACCCGTAATTGGACAACGTTCGATTTCTACCATTGAAACTTCACCATAGACTGAAAAAAATGTCATAATTTGTGCTTCCGTCATAAGGGGTGATAAACGAGAAACCAATACTTTAGTTAAAGGTTTTGGTCCTACCGAGTTTTCATCAAACTAATTCGACAGTTAAACAAGCTGAATAAATAAACGCGTTTATCATACGTACTTTGTATTCGACCAAATTGAACTGTTTTTTATATAGAAAACGACCTTTTGTAAAGTTTCGTTCGTAGTGTGTGGGATTTTGACGAGGATCCCGTGGTGTGATGACTGTAGATGTCTAGAACAAAAGAAGAACTAATTAGAGCAGAAACAAATGGAACAAACTGATAAAACAAGTATTTACATTTTCACCTTCATATTCATAAATAGGTGTGTTGCTTTTTCTTAAACCTTGAGTATCTAGTTCTGGGTCAAATATACATTTATAATTGCGAGGACCCTTTCCAGTTGAAATTGAAGACCTATATTCCCTGATTACTATAATGTAAAAATTTAACTCAAGTTCGTATTACCATTTTGAATCCATGGAGAGATTCAAATAAAGCTATATTTTCCAATACAGGTTCGTTTAGAAAAACAAAAGAAAAAAAAAGAAAGGGTCAGGAAATAAAGGGGGATGAATCAATCTCTCCACAAGTCACAAAAAAAAGTGCTGGTTTTTAAAACGTTTATTCAAAAAATGATTTTGAATTCCAATAAGAAATTGATCGTACAACATGTCAAATAGACACCAATCATCCATATTCCAAGATTCTTAGTCACGCAGTATCCATTCATATTTACAACAAGGAGCGTACTTAATAACACTGACAGTAGACCAACAGATGATACGATGATGGTAGGTGCGATATCGAGCTGGTAAGCGTTACCTGTTTTCCAGAATTGGTAAAGGGATGACACTCCTACTCCAAGAACCATATCTACAATAAGAGCTTAATATCATTCCCTCATATTCATATTTAATTCATATCATACTTAGTAAAGGTCCTGCATAACATGCAGATATAGCCATAGTTGGAAATCCCATCTATCATTTATTACGTTAGCCATCTTTCTACATATGTGACACATATACCTTACCTTTGCAATAGCAGTGTTGGCTACAAAGTCGCCTACGCTATTACCCTAAAAAAATAAAGTTAATAAATATTGCTTTATATCAATTCTACTGTTTACCAATGCAAACACTGTTAGGCCCATGATGGCATCACTAATAGAGAAGATCTCGCCAAGTGCCTGAAAAAAAAATATAATGATCAACACAAAAATAGAAACAAATTCTAGTAAGTATTACCTGAAGTAATCCAACTACTTCATTTGCTAACAAAAATATCCAGTTTAATGCTACAAAGAATCCGACAAACGACATTGTCCAATACCATGTAGGTGGTTCATCTGTCTTAGTAGTTTTAAGGACAAAAATTGCTAAAGCAATTCCCAACAATACTCCTATTACAACTACGGTCATTGGTATCACATCATTCGCTATTAAATAAAGTTAGAATTCGTGAAATGTGGGTGTATTTTTCATGTGAACTACCTGCGAGTACGCCGAATATAAATGCAGAACCAATCACAGACTGGATCATCAAGAGATGCTTATTCCAACCTTGCTTTGTATCAACGTCGTCAATTAGCACCTTTCCTTCTGCTAGTAATAGCTCACTATCTGAAACTCCTGTGGGGACAGACAAATAATTTTGTTGTTCTATTGTCACATTGTTGCGAATCACTGTGGTATCTATATCGCTGCAATCTTCTATCACCTCAATGTCATCGACCTTCACCTGGTCAACTTCAGCTACAGGCAAAGTTAGTGTAAAAATCATGACAATTGGTGCTGCTGCAAGTGCACTTATTTTGGAAAAAAATGATTTCTGACTCCAGCCTTGGAGTGTTGGTAGCAGGACTTGAGCTATTGAGTCTATAATGTATACCGAAGTATAGGGTGAAGATGCACCGATGTAATGCTTAGAATTATAGGAGTAGTCGGAATTTTCACGATAATGACGAGATGAAACATTGGGATATAGTAATGATGATATAACTCCCTCATTAATGGGTATATTAAGCTGAGTATCATTTGATACAGTAACATTATCTTGAAGTTTAGGAATACCCATAATTGCAGACATCAATTGATTTTGATGATCAAAGGAGTTGGATGGACTGATCTCAAAGCTTTGTCTAGCAGAAAAAAACGATGAATCATCAGCTTCGGATAAGATGCTTGGAGGCGCTAAACTGTGTGCAGAGGTACTGCGGCCCCTTGATCTGCCTATAGCAGGGCTTGTTGGTGAATACCAAAAATAAGTTCCTTGGCGATCCATGTATTCAGGTGATGGGATGATATTATCATTATTTGGTGGCGCTAATCTAATCTCAGGAATTCGGATTTCAGGTGCTAATAATGGTGGTGGTGGTGACGAAGTTTGAATATTTATCGAGTGGGTTTGATTTTGTGCTGAAAGGTATGTAAAGTAATCTTGAGTATCAGATAATGCTGCTGGAGATATAATAATAGAAGATGAAGGCTGAGACAAAGTCAATAACTGATCAGTCATTGTGGACGCTCGTTGTCTTCCTACTCCTATACTGTTATCATAGCTGCTTGGTTGGTGGAATGGCTGTTGATTATGTAGATGCTGTCCCTGTGTATTTTGCCACATAGGATGAGGCATTGAATTTTGCCGATATCTGGAATTATTCGGTAACATCGAAAGTGAACTATTCGCTCTACGAATACTATTGACTTGTTCTTGGAACTAATAATAAAAATCAGAATGACATTTTTGGTTGAGTTTAAAAGCCTCGTAATGATGTATAACATATGAGACTTTATGCAAAAGAAAATTAGCCCTTACTTCAATTGCACCGAAAACCGATGTTCTAATACCAATTCTTGGAGTCATTGGACGTCGATATGTTTTAGAAGATATAGAACCGTTGACACTTGTAGATCTAGATATAGCGTCAAAATGGAAAGATGGACGAGATGAATTGGGTGACATTGGGTTAATTATATGTCCCAAATGATTATTTCGACTATAATCTGACAAGTTTGATTGGACAGAAAATCCTCTCGATGGTATGGTTAGTTTGAGCGGCTGGTTTCCTTCATGTAATAATATGCAGTTAATATAAAATAGTTATATAGATTAATGTACCAACCTCCTTGATATAATAAGTGTGTGGTCTCATCGATATCGCTTTTGGGTGATATCTGCTCGGGTTTTTGGCTATAATCGTTGATGTCATTACCAATGTTCTTACTGTATGCGCCGAATACAACAACGGATACATAACATAGATAGTATGCTATTAATAACACGCTGTGATACCAGTATATACCCTGGTGATAAACAATCCATGTGATGATCATAATTGCACCAGTCAAAAAAGATGCATCTCGCATAAAAGTAACTCTTTGTGATTGAAATGGTTTTATAATTCCCATGCATCCCGCCACAACAGCAACAATAAAAAATGCAGCACCTATAAGCTCCCCTATAGCTAATGAGCCTGCCCCAGTGTCCATAGCACTAAGTTAACAAAATGATTTAATATTTGCATAATAGTTATGGCTATGTTTATGTACTACCTAAATGTACTAAATAAATCGGGACTGCCATTACCTAATGCTAGAACGGTTACACCTGCCTATATTAATATATTTATTAAGTCCAGGATTTGTAAATATCATATTTATATTTTTACCATGCTTTCAGATAGTTGTAGCTTTGCTGAAATCGTTTGCAAATTTGGGCCTGTTCCATTTTTTAATACTCTATAATTGAGTAATATATCACTACTTACAAAAAAAATCAGATGCCACAACGCTTATAGCGCCAAACAGCATTAACAAACATGACAACTATAAATAGAGCAGACAAAAGAATGTTAGCAATCTCACATCAATAATTTTACAAATTTGGGTGCAGTTAGAAGGGGAGATTCTATAAGGGTTGGGGTATGATAGGAGTAGTTTTGAAGGTACGTGTATGTACATATAAATAAGATAAAAGGGGAAAATTTATATTTACAAGAATGGCGATTGAGATTGGTTTCCATAAATTAGAGCAATAATAAAGTTCGAGATATAACGCATTAAATCCATGACAATTAGATTTTACAAATTCACATTGATCATGTTGTAATCCGATTTCTGAGCATTGATTCTACAGATGCAATTAAAGTTATTAATTATTACTTCGTTGGGTATGAATTACAAACATACAGAAACAGTAAATAATCCATCATTTATTGTTGCTGTTTGATATAAGTTTTTATATGTTGATCCGATACTTGATTTTCTGGACATTGTTGATAATCCTAGTATGAGTATAAAAACTATGCATCCCAGCAGATAGTAGATACGATTACTATTGGGTTTCATTAATATATGCAAATAAGAATTTGAAAGCGATAAGGGAAAGAAAAGAGGAAAATAATTTTTAAAAAAATATAATGAAGTCTCGTTATATCTCTGGGTCTATTTAAACAGATATTAATATTAATAGTCAACTCCTTTATTTTCCTATTTAAGTTTGACCCTGACTTCAAACCATAATGAAAATTGTTTTGGAATGCCACTTTGTGAAAATGGGTTCTATCTTTTTTTAAAAACCTTGTCCATAAATCAAGAAACAATGTGGAATTTGATCATTCTCGAGAAAACGTGCACTATTTTGAGTGTTATCCCAACTTTATCCTTAGCTTTTAAACGTAATGAATTGCCGTGAAGAATTTAAAGGATGCAATCTTATTTTAGTCAATACCGCTAGGAAAAACTGGGATATTCTAGCCGATAATATATGTATCAGCCTTCTATCATACCTCCTTGAAATTATCCTGATTACAAAATTTCAATAAAGCATCTTTAAACTCTAAAATACACAATATTTTGAAAGCACAACTTAACGATTTAGGGTTTTTTTTTAAAAAAATAATTTAAAGTGTATTAGGACCCTTACATTATTAATGAGCGTACATATTTATACTGAATTCAGGAACCGCATTTATATGTCAAAACGAAAACTTGATAGGTTTCAAGGATTGTTTGAACTTTTTTTTTCTGGTAAATTTTCAAAACAATTGCCAATTGACAAAGAGATATTCTAATAATTCAAATGCGATTATGCAGAAGTTTCTTTGTTTTTTACTAACAAGCGTGTTATGCTTATCAACTAATAATTCTCTGACTGTTGAGTGCTTTTAATAGTTTTTTTCTATGTATACTGTTTCTGATGGTGCCGATTATTAATTTACAATAGCCTCGGGATTTATGGTTCTTGATTTCATAGCAAACTGACTACCATTCGTGGTTTTTTTGATAAAGCTTTATTATTTGGCCAGTGCTACTTTTTTTGTAAGGTGTTTTATACGCATTCGGAAAAGGTAATTGTTATTCTGCTCACTCTGTAGGCATTCGAGATCCCTTAAATTAATAATAACTCTTGGTTTCACGCAGTCATTTGACAGTAGATCATCGAAATTGCATATGTATTTACTATCGATAATGTATATATAAAACTTTTTACGGGACGCCGTAATTATAATAGTCTAATGTATATTGGTTTTTTCAATACGATCCCCTTTATTATTATCGAATTGGGGCTTTTTTATTTTTTATTTTTTGATCATGTTATTTAACTCGAGATTACTTAGAAGTATGCATGCTGATTGGATTATTGTCGTACACCTGAGTAATCGATTTTTTGCGTATTAATCAAGTTTATTAATCTGTACAAGAATATTTCAACATAGACAAACACGATCGTGTCTCGCCGTTCCCTGTTTTTTTTTTTTTTTTTTTTTTTTTTTTTGGGTCCAGTACCAATTTTTTGAAAGGTTAAGCTACTAAGTTAGTTAATTCATTGATAAATAACAAGCAAGTACTGATTTTTAGCTGCAGTGCAGAAAAACTTCTTAATCATACATTTACTAAATGATACACCTAGTTGAATTTGATAGTTATTCACTTATCTTGTGTCATGTTATTTTGTTCACATTACATTGTTTAAAGCTGCTACCTTATAATAAGAGTCGTTATAAAAGTATTTGCATAAGAACATTCTTAAGCAAATTGTTTTTACAACTTTATAAAGCTTTACATCGATTATCTTTTTTTTTCTCGGTAAAAAAATAACATGCTAAACCTTCAAAGATAGGGGGTATTGTCAACTTTGTTGCTGATGAAACATACACTAAATTATTATGAAATCAAGAAGTAATATACATATTAAAAAAAAAGATCGTTTATGATACATTTTTTTTTTTGTTGAAACTATCAGATATAATTTTACACCAAGCTCTGCACAACTTCAATTTAGATATAACCATTTCACAAAACTATAATTCAATAAAGATCATCTTTCATTACCTATACTTAACTTTACATAAGCACATCTAGCAAGCTTAAACAATTACCCGTATTCATTTTGAATAAAAATAAAAAGAATGCGGCTAAAGTGGATCGAACACCTGACCTTCAGATCTTCAGTCTGACGCTCTCCCAGCTGAGCTATACCCGCTTATATGTATTTTGGAATGTAAAAAATATAATATTCTGTAAAAATAATAATCTATATTACGTAATATATCACGTGTTTATCACGTTATCATGATCTAATTGGTTAGAACGCTCAGACAGAACTTACAAAGCAGTCCAAATAATTATTTTTTTTAACGCGAAAGGGAAATATTGCTTCTGTCTTTCACTTTTTTTATCGTGTTTTTCTGTACTAATCTAACATGGGTATCGAGAAGTATTTTCAAACAAAGGGTGGAGGCAGTAGTAAACCCATTAAAAAGGTATTTCCAAAAAACATACAACTTAAGCGTTATACTTATGTTTTAATAGGCTGAACCAGAAAAGAAAACTACAACCCGTAAAGCAAAAGCTACAGGTAATTAAACTAGACGTAATCCCTTTAAATATTTATCTTAATCATTTAATGTAGCTAAGGAAGAAGAAGATTTGTAAAATAAAATAAATAAAAAAGTCTCAGTTACCAACACGAACTTAACAACTTTTTTAACGTAGCCAAGAACCAGTGACAAAGTCGAAATTTTTTGGCAGTTCTGAAAAAAAGTAAGCTTATACTTTTATGTTGGCGCTTCTATTAACCGAAAGCATGTAGGGTTGACCCCAAATCATTTTTTGGCTCCAAGAAGTCTGCAGAAACCCAACCAGAGGCTGCTGTTAAGAAGGAGACAGTTCCTGCTAAGAAGGATAAAATAATCGATAAAAAAGAGAAGGCTCCCACTAAAAAAGAAACAGTTGCTGCCAAAAAAGAGACAGTTGCCGCCAAAAAAGAGACAGCTGCCGCCAAAAAAAGCAAGGCGCCCATAAAAAGAGTGACGGAGGAGAAGGAGTTGGCACCCAGAAAAAGAAAACCAATTGTAATAAGTGACGATGAAGATTACAATGACGACGAGGATGAATACGAAGAAGAAACGATACCTGCCAATAAAAAATTAAAAAGAGCAGATTCGTATGTCGCGGCTACTGATAAAAAATCCACAACAGCCATTAAAAAAGAAACAAAAGACGAACAGGAGGAAACACCAAAAAAGAAGAACAATTATTTTGCCATGATGAAAAACAAAGAGGGACCGAAAGCTCTAGGTAGTCGACCTGAACCTGTTGGAGCTAGTAACTGTCTGGCCGATAAAATTTTCGTCATTTCTGGACAGTACGAAACTTTGACCAGGGACCAGACCAAAACGATCGTCATGCGATATGGTGGCAAAGTAACATCAGCAGTTAGTGGAAAGACGAATTATTTGCTATTAGGAAGAGACGCTGGCGAGTCCAAGACAGCAAAGGCTAAATCTTTGGGTACTGGTATTCTTGACGAGGACGCGTTTTACAATCTTGTGGAATCATCTGCACCTCAAAAGGTAGAATATGCACCACCACCCAAACCTGCTAAAGGAAAGGAAAGTGATACTGTCAACAATATCCCGTAAGTGTTCAATGTAAGGGAAAAATGAAGATAAAAATCTTACGGATTTTGTTACAGTTTAAAAGATGGCCCGGCTACTCAAACATGGACCGAGAAATATAAACCTACAAGTGTCAAAGAAATTTTGGGAAACAAAGAAACTGTAAAGAAAATTGACGAATGGCTTGCCAATTGGCAAACAAATTACTCCAAAGGATTTGAAGGCGAAGGGGACGACATGACTAACTGGCGCTCTATTCTTTTAAGCGGTCCACCTGGTATTGGTAAAACAACCACCGCCGGTGTTGTTGCCAGAAACAACGGATACGAACCTCTGGAATTTAATGCAAGTGATGTACGCAGCAAGAAAGTATTAGAAGCGAGCATTTCTGAAATGATCGATAACCGTACGATGACCGAATATTTCCAACCAAAAACTGAAAGTGCGAAGGCAATTCAACCCAAGATATTGCAAGGTAAAAAAGTCGTCTTGATTATGGATGAGGTAGATGGTATGTCTGGTGGTGATCGTGGCGGTGCTGCTGAATTGGCATCATTGATCAGAAAGAGTAAAATTCCCGTCATTTGCATCTGTAATGATTCAAGATCACCCAAAGTTGCTCCCCTTTTGAAAGTTTGTTATGAGGCAAAATACAGAAGAACCCCCGCTGCACAAATTCGTTCAAGAATTCTTTCAATCGCCTATAGGTAATTATAGAATAAGTTTATAGTAAAGCGAACTAACTTTTTGTCCATGAATTAGAGAAAAACTCAAAATCACACCTAACGCTGTAGACGAATTAGTTCAAGCAACTCATAATGATATTCGCCAGATTATCAATATTCTTTCTACATATCGATTAAACCAAGATGCTATGGACTTTGATCAAGCTAAAAAAGTGTAAGCATGCTAATATATATGAATCATTGATAAAATCAGCTAAAAACAAACTCATTTACAGTGGAAAAACAAATCAAAAATCTTCTGTTCTTGGTTTGTTTGAAATTCCAGGTGAACTTCTGAGTGCAGACGCTTGGAGATCCAAAACTTTAAACGAGAAAGCCAACATCTATTTTCATGATTACAGCCTTGCTCACTTAATTATCTTTGTAAAGCGGTATAAGAAGCAACGTTATAATACCATATCTAATTATACAAAATAGGAAAACTATCTGAAGTGTAAACCAGAAAGAGCTCGTGCAAGATCAGGGAATCCTATTGAAGAAGCATGCAACGAAATGGATTTGATTGCAAAAGCAGCAGATGCCATGGCTGATGGTGACGTAGTTGATAGTTTGATTCACGGGTAAGGGTCAACAACAGTTTTCATTTGAGGATGCTGACTTTTTTTGGGTATAGTTCCGTTCAACAATACTCTCTTATGCCTGTCCATTCGATGTTCTCCTGCGTGCGACCCGCATCTTTCATGCGCGGTGCAATCACTTCACGTATTATGTTCCCTTCGTAAGCTATCATATTTTTCTGCATATTCCCATAATTGTTACTAAGTACATATGATTAGATGGCTTGGCCAAAACTCGAAGGCAGGAAAGTATGCTAGAGCCTTAGCTGATATTCAAACACGTATGAGATTAAGAGCATCTGGAGATAAATATGAGATTCGACAAAACTACATCCCCACATTAAATTCACGTATTTTTGGAGAACTTTTAAAGGTAAAATGAATTGATTTTAATAGATACCAATTTACGTGCTTATAAATTTTTACAGGAAAATCTTGACGAAACCATGGATTATATGGACCACTATTACCTTGATCGCGAAAATTTGGATATACTTAGCGAGTTGACATTCTTAGCACCAAAAGAAAAGGCACCTTTCGCATCGCTGCCAACCAAGGTCAAAACAGCATTTACCAGACAGTAAGTCGGTCTCAAGCCGTATTATGAAAAGCATATATTAAATATTTTACTAGGTACAATTCTAAAAACCACCCTATTTTATTCCAATTGAGTGGAAATCCAATTAAAAAGGTAGCTTCGGGACCTAAAGAAGATATTGAGAGCACAGTGGTTGCAGAGGATGATTCCGCTTATGTAGAGGAGGAGGAGCTAGACAAAGCTGACGATCCTGAATTGGACATCCAAAACATCAAGTATATCAAAGAAAGCACAAAGAAGAGAAAAAATACAGCCACTGCATCTGGAAGTAGTAGCAAGAAGTTAAAGTCTAAAAAATGAATTATGTTAAACAGCAAAAAAATTTAACTCTTTAAAACTCAGTTTAACTATTCCATTTGTTTGGTTTTTGAAGAAGTCAAAAGCCATTCTTGATCATTCACAACACCCCCATTACGGTATCATTCTAGTCTATTTAACTTCTCTCTTTCCCCTTTTCCCAAAATACATAAACTATTTTACTTAAATGCTTTATTTACCACCTGCATAAGAGCGAGGACCAATAAGTTTAATTTGAATCCATAGGTTGTATTATTCCGTTACCACCTTTTGGATTGATTTATAGAACAAGTATACATTTTATTCAGAAATTATTCGTTCACTGTTGCGAAAAAATCGTTCAAAAATGAAATAAAAAATCGTTCAAAAATAAAATAAAATATAATCATTCAAGGATGGAAATAAAAATGGGTATAAAAAAGTTAGAGCTTTCTTTAGAAATTTAAACAATGCAATGTACTTACATGGAAAGGGTCGAGAGGTAGAGAAATATAAACAGAAATAAAATATAAGAACAAGTACAGTTAGTTATCTAGCAAGCAATAATAAAAAGCCTTACCAAAAAGTGTATTACGGGTAACTGACATGGATAATTATTCACCCATTCGAGGACGTTTTTGAGTGGACATGACGTGCAAATCGTTCTGGGATTTGACCAGTGTTTCTTAAATTTAGAATTATTGAAATCATGTTCAAACAGGCGGCTAAATCTCTGTTCCAAAGCTTATACTGGAATCCTTGGGTCTGCATCTTGGTCATACAAGTTTGATTGGTGCATCTACATCTAAAAGTTTTAAAAAAAATATAAACGTTTCAAGGAGATATATTTACCTTAAAAGACCATGGCAAAGGGTTAAAGGATAGTTGCTTCGTTGGTAGGGCCTAGGATTGTCGATTTGTTTAAATTTCTTTAGACTCAAATTATGACAAGACGGACAGCATCGGCTCGTGTTGAATTCGTCGATGAGTAGTAGACTAAGATGATTTCGTAAAAGAAGTCGTCTCAATCCGATGCCTCGAATTGGTTCATGATAACGTGCGTTTGGGGCAGACCAGCTTCCCAAGACAAAGACCGCATCCTTACCGAAATTTTTCTCTAAAGAATTTATAAGTTGCATGTTAGCACGTTGTTTGTTAAAATACGCAGCTAAACGCAACTTCCGGAGCATGAATTGTGGGTTTTGAGAAGACGTTGTTGTACACCCATAGAAATTGTCGAGGACAGCGTAATTTTGGCCTAGACGTTCGAGAAAACGACGGTAACCCTCCATTTCCAGTGAGCTGCTTTGGTATTCTGCAAGAAAATCCTCGGCTTGATAAACAGCTGGATTGTTCGACTTCATTGCTTGTAGAATATTACGATACTTTTTGGATTTTCTGGTTTTGTCCTGGTCCTGCTTAGTATATCGAAACTTAATAGGAGTTTCTACAGTAGATTTTTCATCGACACAAAACAAAAGGTCTCTTCTTCCGGGATCAATAGCAACACACCGACCATGCACAGCTTTATGTTCTTGAGCACTTAAGTCGCTAATATACTTGAACTTCTCATCTGCCTCTTTTATGGTTGAGGTATAAGATGACTGCCTGTCTATTCTTTTCTTGAGAACTGTTACACCAACACCGTCTGTCTGAATGGTTCCGCAAAACCGAAGGAGCTTGTTCTCTTCTTGAGCTTTGAAAGGTTTTGCATTTAGATCAACCACTTGCTTCCAGTAATCCAGCTTATCAATATTATTGGACCATCTGATATCTAGAATGTTTTGACAAAGAATCTTACTATCAATTTGTACATAACCAGGAGACCATGAACGACGGAGAGGAAAGCAACGAAAAGGAGATAAACCTAATGTTTCGAAGAGACGAGCTAGTTGAACAAATGCCATAAAGTGATTTTCAGGTTGCGCTTTTGCATCATAATAGATGCTGCGTTTTTTAAAAGAATACGATGTACCATACGAATCCAAAACAGGCCTTAACGCGTTGTATGCATTTATTTCTACCTGTGAATTTTGTGGCAGTAAAGTCATGTTTGTGGGACGTGTGCTGATGGCCATTTTGAAATTTTTTGTGGTCTGAGTTACATGTTGGAAAATAAGATCTTCGATGATTTTGGGGTCGACGCCTTGTTCTAGAAGAGCTTGCTTCATTTCCGCCTTTCTTTGCTTGACGTTCAGTAAAACATTGATTGATTGTCTAAGATGTTGACCAAATCTCGTGCTGATGTTATTGATATACGACTGATATATTTTTTTCCCTTCGATTAGAGAAGACTGCTGAGCATACTTTAGTCTGAACCGTTGATAGTTTGTGATATTCAGATATCTTGGTAAATAGCGGCTAATATAATTGCGATACTCTATAACTTTTTCTGCACATGTGTTCGTAGGATGGTAACAGATACACTGTGTCTTACTCAAATATAATATAAATTAGATAAAAAGATAAAATTAATAAAACGAGCCTTTTACACCCTAATTTTGAAGAATGACAACTACCCTTTTGAATTTTGGGTTTTGTTATTATAGTGAAGAGGAGCGTTTATTAGTTTAGTTTATTAAGTCAAAAGGTAATTTGAATCCAGATACAACATCTTAAATGCATATAATGACTGTTTGGATTATAAAATATTTTATTTTCGTTCATTTCGTTCAATTATTATCAAACTAATTTTTCTTTTATTCTTGATCGAATTTTTTTTGTGAACTTGAACGAATTTCCTCCTTGCTCTGCACGAATAATTTAAAAAAATAGTATATATCATGCTTTATCGTATACTCCGACAAGCATTCGAAGCTTGCTGCCATTACCTTCAACATTTAGCAGTCCAACTATGTATTAAATTTTGGCATTGATCAGCCCATGTCAGTATGGTCGTCATTATTTTTTCCAAAAACAAACTTCTTCTATTACAGTACCCCTGCCAACATTTAGTTGAAATGAACAGGTTGCAAATCAAATGCTATATTATATTCTGTTTTGTAGTTTATATACACAAGATATATTGAGGAAATTTATTAGACAATTAAATGGTCAAAACTTAGTTCTCGTAGAACAAAGAGTGGATAGAGTGGGTACGAGCAACAGTCTTGACACCACGGGGGAACCACAAAGCGATCTCACGTTCGGCAGACTCAACAGCATCAGAACCGTGACAGATGTTACGTCCGACCTCAATACAGAAGTCACCACGGATAGTACCGGGGGCACTGTTCAAAGGGTTGGTCTCACCCAACATCTTACGGCCAGTCTTGACGGCATCCTTACCAGTCCAAACCATACCGACAACGGGGCCGGAAGACATGTATTCAATCAAAGAAGGGAAGAAACCCTTGGTCTTCAAGTCACAGTACTAAATATAATATAATTAGGACAATATAAATTATCGTTTCTTGAAGAAAAACTTACGTGTTCCTCGAGGAGTTCCTTGGAAGGGTGGATCAACTCAAGAGCAGTGAGTTGGAAACCACGTTGTTCGAAACGCTTGATGATTTCACCAACAATACCGCGCTCAACGCCATCGGGCTTAACCATGATATAAGTACGCTCCATTTTAGATATATTTATTTTTTAAAGGATAAAAGGAGAAGAAAAGAAAAATGAAAACTTTTTTTTAATTATTAAAAAAAAGTCCGTTGTAAAAAATTTTTTTTTTACATTGATTTGAACTCTTGTGTGACAGTAAGCAGCCACTTCTTTTTGCGGTGTTCTGCACTATTTTTGTAAGGATGCGTATCCGATACGGTTTGAACATAACTATGAAAAATGTCTGTTTTAAGATAAGTTGATCGCAGAAAGGGGATAATCAATTATTGATTTCGTAAAACATCATACAGAATGAAAAAATAGCGACAAGAAATATATTGGAAATACGAAAATAAAAATAAAATATGGTGATCCGTAACATTTGTCAAAAGTCCTAATGCTTTGCTGGTTTTAGAAAATTTTACAGCTTTGATGAAGATACTGTTAATAAAATAATCGGAGAAGAGTCTTTTGAAAGCGAAGTTACATATCTTCATGTACGCATTAAAAATGAGACACACCACTTGATGATATATGATACCACTTTTGATTGTTTACTGAGTTTTTTTTTTTTTTTTTTTTTTGATCGGTGGCATTACAGCACCTTTCAGACTATTAGACGATGTTAGATGTCCAAATAGGAGGGAAAAGCCGTAAATATATTATTTCTGAATTAAATTCGGGTTGACAAGCAAATAACGCTTCCCGTATATACGTCCCTTCCCATGAATGCCATAATATTATATAACAATTAAGTCTTCGGGTTTACTAATTGATGAGCCCAAAAATTTCTACTAAATTTTTAACTTTTTAAATTTCGCTCACATAGAAACCAAAGATCTTCCATTTTTACCGAGTTTTACTGCAAGAAAATCCTTTTATAGATCAGTAGTTGCAGAAATCTGATTTTTTTTTTCACAGATCGAATGTCAAGAAGTACTTTGTAAGTTAAGTGACCCTTTTAGAGAAATTTATCAATTTGATTGGCTCAAATGTAGCCTTGAAGGTATGTCCTCATAATGTACTCTCTCAAAATATCAAAAGTATAAATATACATCAATATTTGAATCAATAAAAGCTCATTCTCATTTACGATAAAATATCATAATGACAAAGTTTTTCGTAACTCGGGGCCTCTTCTTACTGTTGATCGGTGCATTTCTATTTTCAGCTGTTTGGGCTCAGGAGGGTAAGGCAACAGAACTGATCATACTAGATTTATACTCACAAATGTACTCTATCATTCAGACAGCACTACCGATATTAGCCACTCTGACATGCACATCCATGAAGGTAAATTGTCGAATAGGCAGCACCTGATATTCCTCACATTATGAATTAACCTCATTTTTATTTAAAAACAAAAGATGGAACAGTACACTCTCATGATGATGAAACACATAGTCATGAACATACAGAGAATGGTGTCAGTAGCGGTAGCTCTCATGGCCACTCTCATGGGTCTCAGTCTTGTGAAGTAGAAGATATATCTGACTATAATATGCCTTTCAGAATTGGTTCCATATTTATCATTTTGGCTACTTCAGCTGTTGGTAATTTAAAGTATGCTATAATGTTTTTCTTGATTGCTTACAGTATTACTTAGGTATCTTTTCTCCTATTGTTCTTTACCGCATCAGTTCTTTTAAAGATGGTTCTATTCGTGATTGGGTCCTAACTGCTGGTAAATTTTTTGGCACTGGTGTTATTATTGCTACTGCTTTTATTCATATGCTCCCAGAGGCCATCGAACGATTTGGGTCTGATTGTCTTGGTGAAGGTTGGCACTCATATCATGCATTTGGCGGTCTGTTTTGTATGCTGGCTTCGTTTTCTCTTCAAATTATTGAGTTGGCTGCTATTAGTAATTTAGATGCAATCGCAAGAAGAAATATAGCTGCTACTGGTCACATCGATGTTGAAAAATCATCTACTTACCAAAAAGAAATCTCAGAAAAAGTTAATACACATTCCCACCACGAACATGATCACAACGGGATAAGTCAAGATGGCCACGTTCACTCTGCCGGCTTCTTGGAGAATGACCAATCTCTTCGCAGTGTCAGTACATTTATTCTGGAGCTTGGTATCATAATGCATTCTATTATTATCGGTCTTACACTTGGAACTGCTGACAGTACTTCATTCCAAACACTACTTATTGCTTTGTGTTTCCATCAGTTTTTCGAGGGTATTGCTCTCGGTACTCGTGTTAACGATCTTCAATATAAGAGTTGGAAAAAGCCTATTATTATGGGTATCATCTTTGTCTGTATGACTCCTATCGGTATTGGCATTGGAATTGGCATCAAATCTACAATGAACCCCCCTTCTTCTATTTTAGCCCAAGCTATTTTAGACTCTCTCTCTGCCGGTATTTTATTATACAGTGCTTACATCTCACTTATGAGCATCGAAATTAATCACAACATTGGTTTTCGTAAATCCTCTCTCCCACGCAAAGTCTTCTGCTTCTTATGTATGTATCTTGGTGCTGCTTTGATGTCTGTAATTGGTATATGGGCATAACTAATACTTGTAATCGCCAAATTCTTATCTTTATATTATTAATCCTCTTAAACTACTACATGATAAATAAATGTTACACATACTGAATCAATCTACAACAATAAAAATGATAATAATGTAAAATAGCACCAACTTTGAAGAATACATATCTAAAATCTTTTAGCTATGTTTAACTTAATTAGAGGGTTAAACTTATGAGTATTAGCTTTATATATATGGTGTTGCTAGTTTGTCACTTCAGACAAATACGCCGGTAGATGCTGTGATCTGATCTTTGACATTATACACACTTAATGTAAAGCGCGTGCTTTTTTATCAGAATACTAAAAGACTTAATAAATAAAAAAGGAATTGTTATTAACGGGATTGTGGCAAAGATTGATTTAAAAAATAAGCATTCTAAAATTCAGGAACGCACGATGGTGGGAATTTTTTCATGTGCTTTTAACGGGCTTTTAAACGTACGGGCTTGTGTTCCCTAGAAAGAAAAAAAAAAGATTTTCGTTATTTTTTCCCAGGTCTTTGTGAGAAAAAAGTGTTAAAAAAAAGTGTGGGGAAAGAGGTAACAACTAGAGGCAAACCTTTCTTTTATTCCTTAAAAATAATCTATTTTTTGGCTTATATTTTTTTTCTTTATTTTTTTGATATTTTGATTGGTAATTCAATATTATTCACCCTTTATTACACTAGATTTACCCGCTTAAATCAATCATTTTGTCAAATCAAAAAATCGGAATTTCAGAAGTTACAAATTGAGGCCTTTGATTAAATTACTTCTCCTATTGCTAAATATTGGCTCGGTTTTTAGATTTCGGGTGAAATACGGATTTTCCTTTGGGGGCAAAAAATAAGGAACGGCCTTGTTGCCGGTCTTTTAAGTGGAAAGCGTGGATGAGTTTCTAATTACCATAGCAACGCGCGTAAAGAGGTCGATGTCATCTTTAAAATCAACATCAGAGTGATGATTGACTGATATGCAATCACGGGTTGAGCAGGGGGTGTCAATACACGATGCGTTAGTTTTTTTATTTTGTTTTCAAATTCATTGGAATAGTACAGGCCTGTTTAGCGTATTGATGTTTAAACAGAACATCAACAAGGACTTGCGGACTCTTTGATACTTCGGGTGACTAAGTTTTTTTTTAATTATTTTTATTCCGTACTTACCCGCTTTTTTGTACTGTTATAGCTTGAAACAAACCCCGAACAGAGTAACAATTGGGTCCCTTTTTTTTTTTTCCTCCTTTTTAAAACTAAATAAATCATTATCTTTCCTTTTCTTTTTCTTTGGTTTTTTTTAAAAATGTTCAATTCTTTGCGTGCTGCTACTTCTATCGCACAACGTGCCTCTTTGGTAAATTAAGGATCCCGTTGGTTGAATAACGAGAAATACTAACAGTATGGTTTTAGGTTGCCCGTAAGCCTCTCCAACAACAACAAAAGCGTTTCCTTAACATCCATGAATACCTCTCTGTCAAGCTTTTAAGAGATTATGGTATCAACGCCCCCAAGGGTGAGGTTGCCAACACTCCTCAAGAAGCTTACGAGATCGCAAAGAGCCTTGGTAAATATACAGTCGTTATCCAAAGCAAAAACATATCTAATATATTCCATCGTATAGGTTCCGATGACCTTGTCATCAAGGCCCAAGTTCTCGCTGGTGGTCGTGGTAAGGGTACTTTTGATAACGGATACAAGGGCGGTGTTAAGACTTTCAACACGTAAGTGATTTCTCTTATACGCGCGGGGAAAAAAACTTATAAAAAAATTTTCTTTTACAGACCCGAACAAGCTAGAGAACTCGCTGAAAAGATGCTTGGTCACAACTTAGTTACCAAGCAAACTGGTGCCGAGGGTAAGCCTTGTAACGCAGTTTACATTTGTGAACGTAAATATGCTCGTAACGAATACTACTTCGCTATCTTATTGGACCGTAAGTCTGCTGGTCCCGTTATTGTTGCCTCTAGCCAGGGTGGTGTTGACATTGAAACCGTTGCCGCACAAACTCCTGAGGCTATTATTACTTTGCCTATTGACGTCAAGGTTGGTTTCACCAAAGAAATTGCTTTGAACCTTGCCAAGGAAATGGGATTCACTCCCAAGGGTCAAGAACAAGCTGCCGATACTTTCCTCGGTCTCTTCAAGCTCTTCAATGAAAGAGATGCCACTCAAGTTGAAATCAATCCTTTGTCTGAATCCAGTGATAACCAAGGTAAGCAAATGATGGATGATATGTAAATTGTAAAAAGTGGTATTAATGATACAATTAGTCCTCTGTATGGATGCCAAGTTGAACTTCGATGACAACGCCAGTTACAAGCAAAAGGAAGTTTTCGATTTCCGTGATTTCACTCAAGAAGATCCTCGTGAAATTGCTGCTGCCAAGTACAACTTGAATTATATTGGTTTAGATGGTAACATTGGTTGTTTAGGTAAGTTATTTTCCTATTTTACTGTTATTTAGTACTGGTGTATTGATGACCATTTTCATTATTATTAGTAAATGGTGCTGGTCTTGCTATGGCCACTATGGATATTATTCAACTCCACGGTGGTAAGCCCGCCAATTTCTTGGATGTTGGTGGTGCTGCTACTCCCGAAGCTGTTAAAGCTGCTTTCGAGATTATCACATCCGACCCTAATGTTTCATCAGCCTTTGTAAATATTTTCGGTGGTATTATGCGTTGTGATGTTATCGCAGAAGGTATTATTGCTGCTGCTAAGGATTTGGACCTCAAGATTCCTTTGATCGTCCGTCTTCGTGGTACCAAGGTTGAAGAGGCCAAGAAGTTGATTGCTGAATCTGATCTCCGTATCTTTGCTATCGAGGATTTGGATACTGCTGCTCAAAAGGCTGTCAAATTCTCCAAGATTGTCACATTAGCTAGAGAAGCCAATGTTGATATCAAATTTGTCTAAATTATTCCATCCCTCTTGTTAAAATAACTTTTTCATTATACTCACTCACACTTTACACTCAAACATCCTTGTATGATATATATAAAAAGGAAATAGAATTTCTTAATATCTGAAGCACTTCAACATTATTGTATTTGTGATAAAAAAAGCATCATCAGGGATGGCGAATGTTGCCAGTGTCATTTTATATGAAGACGGGGTTCTTGAATTATATATAACACTAATATCTTTATACTTTCAAAAGAAGCAATTAATGATAACGGCCAAGAGTATAAGTCACTTGAGTGAACCTTCATACTAATCCTATGCATCCCTCTGGCTATAAGTAACATGGCCAATTGTATCGACAAAAAGAATGACGTGCGGAATCTGCGGTCCTTAAGTTATTTTCCTTATTGTGGTTAACCAAATATCCAAAGACAAATTTCCATAAGCTGTAATGGTATGGGGTACAGCATTACGGGGTATTGACAATATTTGTGGGATCTCAACCTTATTCTATTACCTGTTTGATAAATGAACCAATCCTGAATGCCGCCTGCTTAAATAATCAACTCAATGTATAAAGATAAAAATTATTTCGGTGGCCCTTTTGCTCTTTTTTAATAAAAGACATGTTGAAAATAAGTTACAAAATTCCTGGTAAATACCATATGAAAGCTGCGGCTCTGGTTATAATCTAATTATTGATATTCTTTAAGACTTTCCACAACCAGGTGATGAGGCCTTTTTTGAAGGGCTCGATAAAGTCAATCAGAACGATTATACGGAAGCGTTTAAATGTTTTGAAAAAGGATCCAGATATGAAAATGAATATGCATCACTTTTGGTGGCATCTTTTTACCAGGCTGGTTTTATTCCAAGTGGGAAAAGAGAACCAGAAAAAAGCTTAGAACTTTACAAGAAGGTGGCTAATAATCATAACAACTGTTTGGCGCAATATTTAATTGGTTGTATGTTAATCAAAGGTGATATCGACGGAGTTAGTCCGAATTTTAAAGAAGGTATCCGTTGGCTTAAGGTTGCAGCCGAAAATGGGTGGAATGATGCGAATATTCGTATCGGTATGGCGTATCAATATGGGGAAGGCGATTTTACTGTAAATTATGACACCGCTATGTCGTATTATCTTAAGGCTATTGATAGTGATACCTATGATGGCTATCCCAAAAATACTCAACTTGGTTTGTTTGGTCATACAGATTTTCAGATTACTTTCATCGATGGTTTCAATTATTTCGATGAACTCATAAACGTGAGAATATCCCATATTACCACGCCTCAAGCTGCATCATTTTTCAGACATCCAAACAAATCAATCAATGACGTTTTACTTAAAGGAGCATTTTGGTATATATTCACAGGACAAGGATATGCTATTCACTTGCTTTTACTTCGATTATCTAAAGCGGGTTACAAGAAACTATCTTCGCTAGGGCCTAAATCTGTTGGTTGGTTGAAGCTATGCAAGGATTATAATCTTCAGGACAGATTTAATTAACTTCAGTGCTGTTAATAGTATCTTAAAAACCTAGTTTTCAGATATTTGCTTACGAAATAAAGAGATAATTTGTATGATCGGTTATGACCCCATAACATAAGTAATTTAGGCGTAATTTCTTTATATTCCGCATTAATGATAAAAAATTTAATATGTCTGGAGCTTGCAGACTGACTCACATATTATGCCACGGAAAAGGAACACGGACGACTAACCAATAGTTTTCTTACAAAAAGAAACCAGATCCCTATAATGAATTGAGACATTATTTGAAGTAACAGAGAAGGATTCTCGGAATGTCGATTGATACTTGAATATCAAACAACAAAGATAAGTTTGACACTGCTGTTCACCAGTATTGATCTGTTTGATTCATAGGTCAAAAATAATCAAACAAGCTATAAGCTGTAAAAAGGTCAAAATGTTACAAATGGGGAATTCACTTTTTTTTAAAAAAAGGCCAATGATATCTTCTACAAATACATTTAAGTATTGACACTTTAAATTCGGACTGATGATAATTATTTTCGAACAGCAATAAAAAGCTAATTAGACCATTCAGACAAGCGTACAAATTATTTGCACAAAGACCTTGGGTTGATACCAGTAAGATATCCTTCACTGAAAGTGTCATTAGTAAAATGTGGAAGAGTCCAGAGAGGAAGGTGACAAAGTCTTTTTTACATTACATGATGTAATCTCAGGAGTCACTCTGATTGGGCAGAACAAGCCAATGTCTGAAAGTAAAGTGTCAAAACTGTACCGCTCGATTTTTATACTCTGTCATGCCCAATATTCCACTCAAACGCAGAAAGTTGTTAGAAACCCCTGATCAAGATCCGATACAATGGGCATTGACAAACCACAACGAAAAGGCTGTCAGAAGGTATCCTCGACATACTTTGCCTGTTAAGGCGACAACAACTTTAGACATTGCAAAGAGATTTATAAAATTGCTTCACATTTTAGACATTGTAGGTTTTTCAATTAAATGCAATTCTCTCAACTCAATTGTCTCTAGGAAGAACACAAAATAAGCGAAATCGCTCATGACATAAAACGTCTCAGCAATACACTGGCTTTTTCGACAAGGACTTTCATTCAGTATATAATACAGCATGCGTCAAATTTAACGAGATTGTTGCAAGTTTACTACGCAGTGTCTGTTCGTCTAGATACTTTTGCTTTAACAATCCGTTCTATATTGGCTTATGTACCCGATCTGAATGAAACTCTTTGTGACCTTTTCTCTTTCGAAGAGCACATTGGCCAAGGTATGAAAGTGCTAGGGATAAATAATTTTAAAATTAAATTAATGTAAAATTTATTATACAGCTTATATTCAAGCATTGGACGAAAAGACATTGGAATATCTTTTTGTAGAAGACGGTAAGAAGTTCGTCGATTGGAGGTAATTATCAACGGATTAATACAAGAAATTAACCTACTAACTTGTGCCTAAGTGGTCTAATGAAAAGAGAGAATATCAATCGATTATTAAGTGTTATAAAAGTTTATTCGAACGTTACAAAGAAAGAGCAATGTATAAACCGTTTGCTACAACTCAATACTTCGAATATCGACGATGTGAACAAACATTATTATAAGCAAGTGAAACGTGTCAAAGAATTTCTATTTACACCTAACAAAATGACTTCAAAGCAGTCTGATACTCTTTTTGCCAAATCCCCTTTACTGCAATATCTTTCAACCTGGTTTTTTGAATTTGAGCACAATTCAAAATTAGAATTATCATCATTTGCCCTGGATTTATTTAATTTAGGCACTGAGAGTGTGAGTGTTATTTAAGCTGCAGTATTATTTGTATTAATGATTTCAATGTTAGAAAGAAAATGCACCTGATATTTCACTTTTACTTCATGTATACAATTCAGGTTGTAAACAACTTTCTGTAAGAGGAGAGGATCATATTCGAATACCAGACATTATAAGAACTCTTACGCATGCATGTAAGAAGTCATTAGAGCAAGAGAATTCTGGAGGACTAGCTGTTATTTTAACATTTGCCCAATTTGCTTTTGAGCATATGCACGTCTCAGTAGGTTATAATTATGCCAACTGGTTCCAAGTAAGTTTTATATCGACTTGCTTTTATGTTGTCTAAATGTTTGATTTAGGATACCTTTATACATTCAGGCACTACTATTTTAAATAAAAAGATGGGTATGGTGTTCATCAATGAATTAGAAAGATTGTCACAATACGAACTACCCAGCATACTTCAAATCCACGGGAAAGCACTGCATTACTGTACCAATATAGCCAACGCTTCAATTTACGTTTCGACTGTTAAGAAACGATTATTAGAATTAGGGGTAAGTTGTATAGTGTTCAAGTTTTTTCTTAATGGGATAATAGCTAATTGGGGCATTTAGGTAGATTCAACGTTTAGAAATTATCCGCAGTCGATGAAAACACCCATTCAATCCGTCATTGTTGCACTTGAAGACGAAGTATCCGACATTATTCACCAGTTTGTAAGACGAGACGAATTAGTACCTCACTCATTATTATCGGCAGCCGTGTTTCGTAGAGCATGGTTCATATCAACATTTTTACCGAAATTATTTTCTTGGCAAGGAAAAGAGATTTCGGCAAGGGATAAATTAATTGAAGCTTTAAGAAAGGATAAAAAAATACCGGAAGCCATGTACAGTGATTTTATCCAAAAAAAATAAGTTGGCCAGTGCACCAAAATATTAACGTGCAACCCAACCCTGTGTGATACAAATTACAAAACAAACAAAAAAAAACGCTCTTTTTATTAAATTTTGGCATTGAATGAATTTATTATTACTAATCTGGTATGGACAAACATGTTGGGGAAGGGTTCCTTTTTTTTTGGAAAAATTATTAGTCAGAGTATATGTATTAATTGAAAGCTCTGCCGTTTGATAAAGTGGCGTACATGGCCTCGATTTGGGATTGGTAAACCTTCTTTGCAGTTTCACGCTTCAATTTGAAGGTTGGGGTTAAAAGATCGTTTTCAACAGAAAACTCTTCTGAAGTTAAATGCACAGCTCTGATTTGTTCGAAACCCTTGAGATCATTTTGTTTGCCGTAAGCATTTAATGTCTTTAATAATTCCTTCTTGACTTCATCAGATTCGTAAGGATTTTCAGTATTGGGGAAAGCCTTTTTGAAAGAGTCTTTATCAGGTACGATGACACCGACTAAAGAAGCTTGCATAGAGTCACCATAGACGTAAGCTTGAGCAACCAATTCGTGCTTTTGATAAACTCCCTCAATCTTTTCAGGTGCAATATATTCACCCTGATCCCCTTGTTTTTTAGTAAATGTACCCTTTTTAAAACTAAGTGCTCCTTACCTGGGACAACTTGAAAATGTTCTTCAAACGATCAATAATAACAACACGGTTGGCGGAATCGAACATACCAATATCACCAGTATGTAACCAGCCATCAGCATCGATTGTTTCTGCAGTCTTTTCAGGAGACTTATAGTATTCCCGCATAGTAGAGAAACCACGAATACAAATCTCACCACGAGAATATGGTTTATCGGTAGCATGGTATTCCATTTCGGGCACATCGACTAATTTGATTTCAGAACAAGGGAAAGGTACACCGACAACACCAGAAGTATTGTCATCAGAAATAGTCTAAAAATAACGTTTAGGTATAACACTCCTTTAATATAAAAAATTTCTCCCTGCTTACCAAACAACCACCGCAATAGTTTTCAGTTTGACCATAACCTTCGAATACCTTTGCAGAAAAACAAATACGCATAAAATCCATTACATCTGGTGATACGGGAGCGGAACCACTAAGAATAAAACGAATACGACCACCTAATTTTTGTCGGATCTGGTAGTACGAAAAAATAGAGTTAGGTTCCCCAATAGCAATTTTCCTTATTTAAAAATAAAAACTTACACCAGCGAATACAACACGATCCCAAAGCCAATGGTTTACGGTCTTGTTAAGACTGGCCTTCTTTGCTGCAAAAGCAGAATTGAAAAGCATGGCAGAGACACCACCCTTAGCTTTGACACCGGATAAAACTTTATCGTAAATACGATTGAAAAGTCTAGGTACGGAGCAAAAAACAGTTGGCTTTAATTCAGCAATATCGTCCAATAACTTGAGAGTGTCACCTTGGTAGTAACCAATGGCGGCACCTTTATACAAATGAATACCTTGAGCTGCACGTTCGAAAACGTGAGCAAGAGGAAGGTATGAAATGTATGTATCTTCATGAGTAATTAAGGCAAATGTGCCCTTATCACCAACAGCAGCAATACCAGAAATGGCAGCAACACTGCTTGATTGGGTCAAGACAACACCCTTGGGTACACCTGTGGTACCACTGAGAATTAAAGTTAGTACACACATAATGTTTCCCCTTTTTCCAGCTCATTTCTTACCTGGTATAACAGATGGTTGCAATATCGTCTGCTGTAGCTAATTCTGTTTCCTCAGTGATAGGAGCACCCAGGGCCTCTACTTCACGGAAAGTATAGACCTTAAGACCAGTTGCTTCAGCTGACTCTTTACTGGCTTGTGGAATGGAATCATCCATGACGATGATGGTTTTAATTGATGGAAGCTGGGCTTTAAGCTTGGTGATATTATCAAGTTTATCGGCGCTTAAAACAATGACCTCCATATCCACTTGGTTGACAATATATTCCATTGCTTCGGCACCAAGGGTATCATAAAGCGCGACAATAATGAAGGCTTGTCTGTAAGAAGCCAATTCAGTCATGGTCTTTTTTGGGTAGCAAGTGAGAAAGAAAGGGGGAAGGTTAGATCAGGTACATTGCACAGTGTTTTCTTTAAATGTTTACCCATTCAGGTCTATTCACAGCATAAACACCAAGAGCTTGTTGACGTTTTAAACCGAGCTCAATTAAACCTTTACCATAATTCTCGATACGTTTACGAACTTCAGGGTGACTTTGCCAGACGTACTCTTTTGCGACACCATTTTCCATACGACGTGTACCCATAAATGGTCTGTCTATAAGTATGATGATTTTTAGTTGATTGTTTACGATTTCATTGTACTTGATTACTTACCACCAGCTAACTTGTAACCGTTAAGATACATGTCCCAAAGAGTATGAATATTCTCGGGGTGATCGACTAACTTGTCAGCAAATCTAAAGTGACGGTGTGGTAAGGTCTCGCCATCTTTTTGGACTGCGCCAGGAACTGGAACAGCATAAGGAGGTTGGAAAGCAGGAGGCATGTGTAAAAAAAATGTATGTATTTAGCTGAAAGAAAAGGAAAGAAAGATGTGTTTTGTAACTTTTTATTTTTGTAAGGAAAAAAATAAATAAAAATAGTGTGACCATTTATTGTTTGGGGGGTAGGGACAAACCCCATTATTTTTTCGCAGTAATTTAAATTTTCTTTATACGAACTTTACCGTCTTGCATTAATTCAGTTGAAAGACCCATTTCTTTTAATTCATCAGTTTGAAGAATTTCTTGTGGTTGCAATTCTTCGATTAATTTTTGGTTCTCTGTGTTGCCTTCCATCACGTTGCGAAGAGCAAGTGTCGCATATTCTCGAAGGTCTATGAGAGTTTTAAATATTAGTCATCTCATGATATGATTCCCCTTCTTCTCCTTACATGGATTTGAATCATCAATTTTGAACTGGCACAGAATTAATGGAATTCCACCTAGTTCACGGATCTTTTTTTTATATATATTGTTGAAAAGTGTCAAATAGAATGCTTCTAATTTAATTTAAAATTTTTACCTTGTCTTGCATTAGTCTGTCTTTATGACATAATGTACCCATCAAGCGTACACATTCTCTCTTCAAAAAGTTAAAGCCTGCAAGAGGATTTTCAACTTGGGCAGGAGGTAACTTCATGGACTCAAGATGACCCAGTATATCTATAGAACATGTTTGCGACCCTTTTTCTTGTTGCATATATATAGAAGTTACCTGTGACCAGAGACAAGGCATTTACCCCAACGAGTAATTGCTTAATCCCTCTTTGATGATTTTCATCCAAAACGAATAACTGGTTCAACATTTGAAGCAAAAGAATAACACCCGTGTATACATTTGTTACTTTTTCAACCTCTAAATTCGATTTTTCTTCAGGATTGGATCCTTTTACAGCCAAGATAATAACAATGGTTTCTTTTGCAATAACTTGAAATTGATCAATGAGAAATTCGAGCTCCTTGTGTCCTATGAACTCTGGGAAGGATTCCTTGTGCGCATGGATTTTGGAATCCAACAATTTCAAAAGGATTGTCTGATGATCACTTATGAGTATATTTTTACTATTATAAAAATACATGAGAAACTTCTCCCGGGTCCTTTGTGTATTTTTGTTACCTAAAATCATCAATGTTTGTATACAATTCTTTGAAATATCCAAATGATATCAACTCACTAAAAATGGTGTATCTAAAAACATTATGTTTGAGTAACATCAAAGTGTGTGAGAAAAAAATATAAAATTTACCCCAATTCAAAATTTTTGGATTCTTCACTACCATGCAATCGTTCGATATCACCTAAAATAGCAGCTATAATGTCCTTACCAATCTTACTGGTCACTAACAAACCGCTACAACAAAAAGGGCATTTTTAGCTCGGATAACATTTTCTTTTTGTTTGTGTTTACCATCTTATTTCGTTGCCTCGGATACAGTTTATGATTAATACTAGTGCGCTCATGATTATATTTTCATTGCTCTTGGATAGAATAAGACTAATAGCTAGTTATTTACCATCTGCAATTATCGTCTCTATTTGCTATTACCTCCAAATAGAACCCCTTCGTTCATTTGACATCCAAATTTTCCAAATAAAATCAATAGCTATTTGATTGTTTGTGATAATATTGCAAATGGCCTGGGTTCCAACCTGAAGTATCATGTTGTTATCAGCTGTAATATAAATATTTTTTAGAAACAAACTGAAAATATTTCGTCATGTATACTTACTCTCACTGGTCATTTTCTCTGCTAACAGATCTTCAATTTTATATAAGGCACCGTGTTGACTAGTAAACGGGCGTTAATACAATTTAATGGTTTTCGTCTTATTCCCTACATGGCCAAGTTCTGATTACGTAAGTCACCGGCGACAACATTTCTCGCGAGCTTGATTAAATTGATTAAACATGCTTCGTTGGTGTCTTTTAGTGATACTTCCAATGCTGCATTGAAATATCGCCAAAACTCGGGTTTTGCACCGAGTTCGGTTCTAAATGAACATGTCAGACGGAGAGAATCTATGTAATGACCTATTTTTACCTGTACTCGTGATCTGAAAGAGTCTTTTTTATTGAACCTTCTAGTTCTTTTTCAAGTTGTGTTGAAGATTCTTGACCATTTTTATACAAAAGAAGGTGATCAATGATTTCTGCCATTGTTATAACAAATAAAACAAAAAAAATTAAAAATAAAGTGATCGGTCATTTATAGGAATTTAGACGTCATGTTTATTTCGGCCGTCAAAATATGAAAAAAAAAAATCAAGTACTACCATAAGCATAGTAAGCTGTTGAAGTAGACAGATACTATTGTCAAAGAGAATCTTTCACCACCATCTATTATTAAAAGCTGGTTGATAATTGGAATATTCTATCTAGAAAAGACTTTGTCTATTCCAAGTGCTCGGTTTAGTTTTACGTCTGATTACTGTTTAAGGGTCATATCAATCAACTTTGAACTAACAGATAGATTTAGTAACCACTTTAGGAAAAAATAAGTGACTGACTTTGAGAAAATGAGGTACATTGAAAATTCACAAGGAAAAAAATAATTAGACTCTTTATCTTTTTTCTTTTTTTCTTTATTTTTAATTTGCTACTATGAGTTGTCACTACTGTCATTCTGATGAAACGATACTTTCTTTACGACAAGAACTTGCTATAAAAAATCATCAATTACAAAGACTTGAATTAGATTTATTGACATTAAATCAAAAATATGTGGCAGAAATTGAAAGGGTTGGAAATATTCAACACGAAAAAGACCTGGTTGAACATGAATTAGAAGACTTTAGTCGAAACCTATTCGAAGAAGCAAATGCAATGGTCTCTATTGAAAAAAGAGCTCGTTGGCAAATAGAAAACGAATTGGCACAGACTCAAGAACAACTCTTGGCAGAACGAGATCAGTTACATGAATTAAGATTAAAATTGACAACAAACGATGCCGTCAATAATAGCCGAATTAAGATACCTCCACATAATATCCGGGCTCAGATGGATTTAGAAGAATTACATGGACTGAAACGTGCAAGTGCTAATCATCTGTACAACTACAATAATAATGAAAAGAAAAGTACTCTCTCGCTGCCACCACCTTCAAAACCTGTCATATGTAAACAAATAACAACTATCGATGAGTTACAATTAGAATCATTTCGTGAATATACCAATGCTGCAAAAAACTCAGTATCACCGAAAAAGTTGAATCAAACAAACTTTATGAAGCATTGTTTATCAGAAGACGTTGAACCTTGCTTAAGATTCGGTCCTCAATCAAGGCTGTCTATAAAAAAAATGATCAATTATCTTTCAAGGCAACCATGCTTTATTGAAAACGCTACTCACTTACAGCAAAACCAGCCGCATCAACATCAGCAACAACAACAGAGGCCACTGTGGGAAAGATTCTCGAATACAACGATCAACATTGTTGTGTCCAATTCATGTTCTGCTTGTGGAAGTAACCAGCCATTAAACTATAGATTCAAACTCGATGAAAATGAGAATTGGCTACCTATTGATCAATATTGTCGTGATCGCCTAGTGGCCGTTTGTGAATTCTTTGTCTTTATCCGAAATATTCAATTAGGCTTGTATTCTGATAGGACAATACAAGATTTATACACTGAAAATATTAGGCTTCGGCTACAAATGTTTTATTCTCGGTAAGGCAGTAATCAAGATCAAAAATCTGTTGACGCAGATACTGAACATACATATTTCAATTAGAATGGGTGCCCTTCCTGTTGTGTTAAATGATTTAGGGTTAGATCCCAATCAAGTTGGTAAGGCAACCGAGCCGACAAGCACTGTAGACGATGGTTCTGATGGCTCTATATCTACTGGGCCGAATACACCAGAGCAACACTTATCTCCAATAAGTTCAACATGGGCAATCGAGTTGTCTAGTATTAAATCATAATATATATATATTTCTCTATTAAATTAAAATAAAAAAAAAAGGTCTCCTTAAAGATCCTCTCCTGCTTTTGTCATTATAGAGAATGCTTTTGGATCCTTTACCCAATCAATATCACTCTCCATTATCAAACCCTATAATCATAATTAATTAATTGCTTCTTTTGGTAACAAAGAAATATCCTCCTTACAGATATAGCAGCACGAAGTGTTGCAATGTAATTTTTCTGTTCTCGTATTCTATACAACTATTTTAATATACGCAGGGAGTCTACAGTTGACAACAACTTACTGTCGATGTAATAACGCTGTACTTTCAGAGACACCCGTACTTTCGACCACTTGTTTGAGATCGTTTACTCTCTGCATTACATCCCTATTCTCCATATGGTGTTTGATAACGTCACCTCGTATTTTAGTCAAACCTAGCTGCTTTTCCTTGATTTCTTCTAGCACACGCAAAGATTCGCTCACTAATTCGTCTCTATGATTCACATGCTGTTCTGTTTTTTTCTTAATCTCTAA